>NC_081345.1:34294414-34422566 GCF_029784015.1 Lycium ferocissimum | reverse complement strand
GAAAAAAAGTTTTTCCTTGATAATTTATCTTATAGTAGAATAAAAAAGTGTACTAAAGGAAATATCTAACACCAAGTTGGATAGTGACTTGGATCATATATCGTTGAAATTTTTTATCGTCGGCAGTTGTCTTCAATATCTTGTTTTTTCGTATCTTATTTTAATCAATATGTGAAACCAACATTGAAAACATTTTTAGTGCGTAAACTTATCACTAAAATGCCATTCAAACCCTTATCCATCAAATTCTACTATTAGTATTATAAGTTACAAGCCTTAATACCTAACCAAGTATAAGTTACATGCCTCGAAATTTGAATAATTTTTATTTTTTTTAATGATCGAGAAATTCATCTGGAGCTGACCTTTTGAGCCAACCGCAATAGTTGAAACTCGAGAATGATGGACTTGCTCCTCTACCCTTTATTACTTAAATGCCAGAGTTAGTTCACGAACTTGTCATCTAACTATCTAACGAGATACTTGTCTTTCTTGGTTAAGTGCTACTGGTCGTACTTCCTTGCTTTAACTTCCCTTTCAGACATGTCTATATGACTATATTGTGTATATGCATCTTATATACGCTAATATTATGAACGTCAATTAGATGAAGCGCATGATATGTCTTCAGGATACAATTGCTCAGACTTCTCGTCAAGGGCAGAGCTAGGTAGGGTCGAGGAGTTCATCAGGAACTCCTTTGCTAAACAATATATGTCTGAAAAAAATTATTTTATGTTTATGTAATAGATGTTAAACCCTTTAGCTTCTTCATGTATTTACTTATTTATATTTTTGAACCCCCTTAATGAAAATGCTAGCTCCGCCAATGCTTCTAATAACAAGAAAAATTGACAGCAAACAGTCATAGTATGCTTAATTATCTAGGGCAGAATATGGTGGCTTAATTTCTCAATCATTTGATCAGCATCATCCAACCATCGTTGATGAAGCTTACTGTTTTTTTAAACTGCTGAAATTCCCGTAATAGCCAATAACGCTCCGTGGAAAAGTAATAGATTTTCTTTTCCTTTTTTACGTTTAAGGAATTAAGTTTTATTTTTCCCAAAGCAACTAGTATAAGGCATTTATAGAATAAATTTTTTTAACAGTAAATGCAATACTCTGAATGCAACTCCAACACATCATTGACTTGCAACAATATGGAGTTCACGGTTCAAATGTTTCCGGTAGGAGCATCACCAAGGAAACCTAGAGCAACTAAAACAAGTTCAAATCAGATGCTTCGATATTATTTGATCCGATAACCATAATGAATAATGGCAACAATTGCAACGGCATCTAATAAACCTAGACATCTACTTAATATTTTTGGTAAGGTAGACATCTAAGCTAAATTTAAAGACAGGAACTGAACACCCTCTGCAGGTAGTGAGCAAGAGACGAAAGCAAAACGAAGGCAGATAAACTGTCTATTTTTTATAAGCCTACTCCCCATTGTAACATGTCTAAACTCAGTCTATAAGAGACCTATATACTCATTTTACAAACGAGCAAAAGTCGGAGGAAAGACAACCATTTACACATATAGACGGCCTTCACATGATGTAACTTAAGGACTGCTTCTTTCTAGAGCCCCCTTCTCCATACAAATCATTCCACTGAAGAAGCTCAGTCATATTTCCGGATTCAGATGAAACACTTGCGCAAACCTATAAGAACAGCCACATGGACACCAATCGTCAGCATGCTTATGCAGTTAAATAATTAGAAAGTTTGAAAAGACAGCCAAAAAATTTGAACTCACCTGCTGATGAGAACATCTAAAGTCCTCCATATTCAGTGGTCGTAAGTCTGCACTGCTGTATGGTGCTGGAGGTGGTCTACCATCTGCAATAGCTGCAGCATGTTCCTATATTCAACTCTTAGCATTAGATAACTGTTTTAGCGAATCTACTAAGGAGACAACAACAACAACATACCCAGTACTAAGGAGACACACACACATATATACACACAACTCAAATCAGATGAACAGAATAGCCAAATTAACCAGTGAGGAATCTATATTCTCTTCCTTCTAGGTCATTAGATACTTTTTTGTTACGTCAGGGGAGGGAGAAAAGAGAAAGGGATGAGCTGGCCCTCAAACTCCTGTTTTTTACGAGCCATGAAATCGGCCACTGCTGCTTGCATCAGTTTAGGCTCCCTACATCACGCCCCATTGGGGTGCGGCCCTTTCCCGGACCCCGGTGAACGTGGGATGCTTAGTGCACTAGACTGTTTTTTTCTTTCTCAAACCCAGTTTGTTAGATTTAAACTCCACAATTTTGAGAAGAAAGCAAGATTCCACCAAATCCAGGACCAAAGGCACCAACAATTTAAACTTTAGACGCAATGTACACATCAACCCCAGACCCTTACTTGTTGGCAGAACCACATCAGAATCTCTGATTGTTGAGTTAAGATGCTTCAAACGATCCTCTAAAGCCCATGAAAAATTATCTATAGAAAGTGGAGTAGACATACATAAAAGAACCACCGAGAACATCTATTGGAAAATGTTGTTTTCTGCCTCAGTTAAGCAATCAATGAACAAACATCAAACAAAAGAAAAATTGTACCTTTTTTTCCTTTTCTAGGATATCTCTGATGGGTCGATATGCAGCTGCTACACAGAGATTCTACATAATAAAGGAGTTAAATCAGAAAATACAGCGGCTTCAAACTTCACAAAACTAGTCATTTATCCAAGCAAACATGAATAGCAAAGTCACCTTCAGGTCACTTCCGGAATATCCATCTGTCATACTTGCAACAGAATCCAGATCAACATCCTGACCCAAGTCTTCTTTTGCGAGTATCACTTTGAGAATTTTTGCTCTGTTCAGAGCATCCGGTAAACTGACCATCAACCTGTACAGATAAGACATATAAAGGGCATTAAGCAAGTATTGAAAAAAGAAAAAAAATCAACTTCAATAATATCTGCAAATTAGTCGTTCCTGTTTTACCTGCGTGGCAGTCGCCTTATAACAGCCTCATCAAGGTCATATGGCCTGTTTGTTGCTGCGAGTACCAGAACTCGTTCAGTATCCTTTGTGAGCAACCCATCCCAATTCACCATGAATTCATTTTTCAGTTTGCGCATCGCCTCATGTTCTCCTGGATTTTCCCTTCTTCCCAGCATACTATCAACCTTGGGAAGGCCGCATAAAGAAACAGGAGACAAGAGAGATCAGCAGAAGGATAGAAAAATTAAAGCAGGAAACAATATGCTAATGTTTAAGGAAGCATACTTCATCAACAAAAACAACACTGGGAGCAATTTTATTAGCCAGCGAGAAGACAGCTTTTACATATTTCTCAGCCTCACCAACCCACTGCAGCATGGGAAAATAAGAAGATTAAGGCTGTTATAATGCGAAGAAGCTACGATCAACAACATCATCCAATAACTCAATAGAGAACAAATAAGCTCCAAGGGAACAAACCTTTGAAGTGATACTTGACATTGAGATATTGATAAAATTTGCACCCGCTTCAGTGGCAACAGCCTTTGCCAGCATGGTTTTCCCAGTTCCAGGAGGACCAAACAAAAGTATTCCCTTACAGGGCTGCGCATGACATTCAAGAGCGATAATTTTCTTAATTAACCACAAATCTCTAGATGATGCTTGAAAATTCAAGTCCAAAAAAGGAGAGACAACAGTTGAGGTAACTTTTCTCATCAAGTACAAACTTCCTATCAAACCGCCCACATGACATTGAGAAGAAAATTAAACGCAGAAAAGGAGAGACATAATGTTTTTTGTAGTTGGAGAATTTCAACCTTCTTCTTTGGGGATCTCATTGAATCAACGATAACATTTGACATGTACCATATTGATATGACCACGCAAAGGGTGACTGGACTGAGTAAACTAGCAATTCTAAAATAAACTTCAAGTACCAAGGAACTCAAGAAGCAAAGCAAAGAGCAAGAAATATAAAGTGACTGTCTTTATCTTCAAGTTAACTGTGAAAATAATTTGGTCAAACTTAATCCAATCCTTAAAGAACCAACATGAAAGTAATATGATAGTTTGATAATACTCTGTTTTCCTACAAAATACGGATATCACAACAATACTACAAGGTCATAGTCTGGCTTTATTTTAAACATTTTAGTGGGAAAACAAATGGATAAAAACATAGCAATATCTTGCCTAAGAGGTAGATCCTTGAACAAAAGGTCAAGTACTTCCAGCTTTTATCAAGCTAATACAATTAGACAACCAAAATATGGATAAAATGTAGCTGTAAACCTTGGTTAGTTGACTCTTGCAGAAAAGTTCAGGTCTTTGTAAGGGAAGCATGACCAACTCTTTTAGTGTATCCTTGACATTTTCAAGTGCACCAATATCATCAAATGTCACCCCAATATCACCGGGGGGGATAATATCAGCCAGAAGACTCTTCTCAAATTCATTTTCTGTCGTGACATCCTGGGTTGGACACAAATTTGTTCGTGAGTCAATATCTGCCATATCAAACTAAGGAGCTTCTTATGAATGACAAATTTAGCAAAGCATCAGATAAGGGATATCGTAATCACCTTAAGTGACTTCTTCAAGCTCTTGGTGTCATTTTGCATAGCTTGTAATAGTTCCAAACCATACTGAATGCTGTTAAATCGGAAAAGATTCCCGCAATTATTAACCTCAACAATTATTAAAGTCAAACAAACCATGGATAGGAGAATATCAACTGCTTCTATCTATTACCTCACAGGAGATAAAACAGGCCTCATGTCAAGATCTGCTTGAGTGTTCTGCATCAAGTGATGGCTCACCGCCCATCCAACAACCTTCTCTGCGCCTTCAAGCACCCAAAAACAATGATAAATTCAGCTCTTTTTGCAAAATAATATCTGGATGACCTAATTATCTGTTTCTTTTTTGGGATGAAGGATAGAAATGATATTTTTGTTGCTGAAATTGATCTAGAAGTCGGATTCAACACCTAAATCTTAGGATTCGGGGATATGGATAGGAGTATGGGTACGAGTATAAAGATACAACCAATAAATATATATTGCGACATATACAGAAGTACATTTTTTTGACAATTAATATAAGTGATTAAATTCTTTGTTAAAACTTATCTCCTATAAGCAAAGTATACTTTTTCACAAGTTATCTCCTATAATAGCAAAGTATTCTAGTACTCTATGTCTATATGTGAATACACACACACACACATAAATAAAATCCTAAAATCCCAAAATCAAAGCAAATATTTGGTCAACCTACAGTTCTTAGCCATTGGTATAGTCAAAGCACCCAAGTTAGGTTGACCAAATCTATCCTACTTTCACGCCCAAATTGTATCGGATCGACACAGATGTGGTAGGATTTTGAAGGATCTAAACGACATAGTGATGATATAATAGTGAGAATCTAAAGCAGCCAACGCACCCTCTACCCCCATCCCCACAACTACGGGAAGAAAAAGGAAAACAAAGGAGAAAAGGAAAACACTGAAAGAAGCAACTTACTTTCAACAGAGAAATTTCGGTCTTTGATGGACAATGTCTCGAGTCCATTACATTTTAATCCAATCCGACTCAGAACCTATATAAGAGCAACCATCATATAGAATAAGTAGTTAAAGACAGACGTCATATGATTAACCTATTGACTTCAGAATCAAGCATTCAATTTCCAAAAGACCCTCAGCTCAAAAGAAAACGAGGAAAACAAGGGAAAAGAGTCAGATACGGACAAGCAAATCAAAACCAATTGTTCACACAATAAAAAATAAAAAGAATATCAGAGAGCACCAACCCTAGTCTTAGAATGTTGGAAATTCATTGATTGACAGCATTTTTGGGGAAAACAGGACTACATAGCAGATGTATTGAGTTAGTTTCATGAGGCTAACGACTAAGAAATTGACAGAGAGTTGCTCAAACAGTGAAGATTAATAACATGGAAAGGCTACAGTAAGAAGATTTTTACAGTAAGGTCAGCTTACTGTTTATACACGGGACAGTCAGGTAGGGTCCAACTCGCCTTGGAAACATATTTGGAAAGTCAAGGCTCCATTTAAAGTTGTTTGTTTTGCCTGGCTGGTGGCAAGGCAATCTTGCTTAACCCAGGAGAACTAATGAGAATTACAAGGGAATATCAACTGAGTTCTAGGTGCTACTTGTATCATAAAGCAACATAGAGCAATAGTCACTAATTTTTGCATTGCAAAATAACTGTGCAGCTCTGGCATTTGTTTCTTAGCATGGTTGGACTGCCACAGTCAACAGCAGATCTGTTGAGGTGTTGGAATAATGTGGGATGCAGTGTCAGGCAGAAGAATGGCAGAATTTGATTCCATCTTGCATCTGGTGGAAGCCTGGAAGGAGGGGAATGCTAGGTGTTTTGAGGAAAAGCAGTTCCATTCAGAAGATAAAAGTGACCTGCATACTCCTTTCACATTTTTGGTGCAAAGAGAGTTATAAATGATGATTCCATACCAGACAGTATATTATTATTGTAACATGACAGGGCATGTTTAGTAGTTGGTTTTTTGTTTCTTTAGTTTTTGGAATATGTACAGGGGTTGCTGAAACAGGGGTTTCTTCAGCATTACCCTTGGTGCTGTTGATATATGGAAAATGTTACCATTCTAAGAAAAGAAAAAAAAAAAAAATTGTACAGGCTTTTAGGATAAGCGAAAGTAAGACTGAATTGCCCATTGCAATTTAACCTCGATATGCAGAATAAATGTGAAGGTTAGACGAGATTGTGGTGCCTAAAAGCAAATAATTCAGATATCTACCCTCTAGTTTCTGACATATGGAAGCAACATAGGAGCTGAAATAGAAGAGTGATGTAAAACCAGTGTGAAATAGGAAGGTATCTAATAACAATTACCCTAAAAGCAAATAATTCAGATATCTACCCTTTTTCATTTCCTTCTTCTTTTTTTTTTTTTTTCCTGGCCGTTTGTGATTATGGTTCATACAAAATTTATAACAATTACACCTAAATCCAAAGTAACTTGGCAGGTAGCTATATGGAACATCATCATTGATTATTCATGTCACTCCATATTTTTGAAATAAAACTTTTAAAAAATCTGACATTAATCTAAGTTTATAGCTCCTAAGATCTCTTAACCGACACTCAGGTATGTTAAGATTTAGCAGTTGAATCAAAAGAAGTGTTCATTTCAAATCTTCTATCTCAATTGTAAACTTCATAAGAATGCAAGAGAAGTCAATAAACATCTGAGGGGCATCACAAATGTGGGGTTAAAACTACGAACAAGGATGAGCGACAAGAACATCATCAGATGAAGAGGTAAAAGATTGGTCACTCATAACTTTAAAGGTCAGAAAGCCTTACTGTTTGTAAGCTATTTAAACTTCCTTTCATTTTGAGGGTATCAGCATCTTGATCCAATTGTTGCTTCCAATTAGATAAAAGTGCTTCAGCCTGCAATACTCAAAGCCACTCAGTAATTTGCTGAAGCAAGAATAAGATCTTACAAAAATTCTATAAAATGTAAACAACAGACCTGTGGCACGTAAATAGCCACTTTATTTGGGAAAAGTTTTGTCAGATATTTAGCTGTCTTTGAAACCTCCTTCCCCTTGTCATGCGTCCTCCCAAGACTATCCTGAACTCATCAAAATTCAGTACTATAAGCCACCGAAAGTTAAAAAAGACAATCAAGTTACGACAAGGCAGTGTTTATTCAAGTGTAATACAGCACAAGGGAAAATTCAGCAGGGGGAAAGGGAACAGTGCAGGATCCGAGTAAACAATACTAAAATTGGTGAAGCGAAAAAAGCACCTAAAATGAAGAGGAAAGGAACTGAAAGACAACGAAGAATTAGCCAACTTATTTCAAAAAAGATGAGGACGCATAAAGGCTTAATTCACAACCAGAAGCAAAAGGATCTTAGGTAGCATTAGGATAATTTTGTGGTTTGGTTTAATAAAATAATGTTTGCAATATTTATCAAAGCTGTTTTTGGAAAACAAGATCATGTTGATGGTTTCTGAGAATCCTTTTAGATTGTTTTTCAAAAATAAGCCTAGTTTTCAAATCGAACAAGGTAGTTATTCATATCCAAAGGCCTTAGCTTAATATAGAAGACATTGTGTGCTTCTCAAATTAATTTCCCCCTTCCCAATGCCCAAAAGGACCAAAAAATAGAAAAGAAGAAGAAAACGAAGACAGGCCTAAACGTAACGAAGGGTTCTTTTCCCATTGTTTATAATTCGACATCCTCATTTTTTGAGAATGATAATTCGACATCCTCATTTTTTTTTTTTTTGAGAATGATAATTCAACATCCTCATTTACAAGATATTTTCACAATTAATTGAAAATTATTAAAAGAACTGATTAAAAAATTGAGGAGTTCATACCAACGCCAGATCAAGCCAAGCAGTTTGATTGCTGCAGAATTTGGTGAACAGAGATCCTCCAGGATGTAACTGCAAAGACTAAAATGGAATTATTGTCAAGCAATTGAAAGGACGACTTAATACTTTAGCAAAGAGTTAATGAACACTCTTACTCTCCCCCAATCCGTCTCTTTCTATCTCTCAGGAGGAGTAGAGAAAGAGATATATGATTTGGATCACTTTATAACACCACTTATAATTACAGTTTGGTATTCTTGCACCTTATTGGGGAAAAAAACTTGTTACAGTTTGGTATTAGAGGAAAGACTTCTTAAACTAAATTGAGGATGATTCTGCTACATTTTCAAGCAGCATAGGTTTGCACATCAACTTAGTAAACAACAGGAGAGGTAATGAGCCTACAATTGCTAATTAATACTCTTGGTTACAAGAGCACTCAAGGGTGTGGCCTAGTGGTCAATGAAGTGAATTGAGCACCATCAGGTCTCAGGTTCAATTCCCAATAGAGACAAAACACCACGCGATTTCTTCCCATTTGTTCTAGCCTTGGTGGACAGAGTTACCTGGTACCTGTTCTTTGCAGGGAGGTGGCATGTATCCTGAGGAATTAGTCTAGGTGTGTGCAAGCCGGCCCGGACACCATGGTTATTAAAAAAAAAAAAAAAAATCTCTTGGTTACAAGATTGGCTCTTTCTTTGACGACTTACCTAGGGTACCTCTTGAAACAAGTCATAAGCCGATCTTGTAGTGGGATTTTTCTTCTTTTTTCTTTTTTGAGAATGGTAACTATTTCAATCTTGGTGTGGGACATAATTGATAGAAGAGGCAGTATTTTCAGCAGGCAGGAAGCACTGATACACAATAATTTGAGCAGGATTATCAGCCACTACCTATGCTTATAAAGGTCCCAGGATCGATACAAACCAGCCAACATTGAGCAAGACTTCCATTGGGGTGGTAAAGGAAGACTTTAAGTATCACCAAGTAAAATAGGAAAAGGTGATTAAACCAGTCAGCAATGGAGAATTGGGAGTAGGAGACTTGAAACTACACAATAATAGTCTTTTTGCAAAATGGCTATGGAGGTTCAACTCTGAGGAAGGGAGATGATGAAAATTCATTACTGCAGCATTGAGAAAAGGAAGGAGGATGGTGTTCAGGAGCCTTAACTCCACTTTTGGACATAGAAATATAAGAACAGTCAGAAAACTCTCCAAACATATTAACTCCACAGTGGAAGATGGAGAAAAATTACAAAATATGGTTTGATATGGGGTCAGTTTGGACAAACTCAGAGTAGTCAAAAGCGAAAGGCACAAGAAAAAACCATATTACTGTTGTATTAAGTGCATGATGCAATTACAGACTAGGCTTTAGTGAAGAATAACGCTAATGACGAAATAAAAAATAGAAAGGTATCAATAGACGTTAGACATAAACCATAATTATTTGGATAAAAATGGAAACTATGATTAAGCCTATATATGAAGCAACATTGACGCCAATCAAATTCAAAGTTCATTTCAAATTTCTGATTTATATGGAAAGATGTAATTTTAAGTTTTCCGTGGCAAATTTTATACTAGATTTCTAATTTCTTATTCCTCATCACTGAAAGTTCAGTTATAACGTTTTCTTAACAATTAATGCATGACTTTGCCGACTATATTTATGGTCTAGTATTGTGATCTTAAAGATAAAACCCTAGGGGAAGAGATGGACGCCTTAGCATCTTGGTGCCTACGCTAAGCACCAACTAAGCTATTCGAAGCACACCGGGGGCGGAGGCAATCGGAAAGGCTTTTTAGGAATGAGGCCCCTCTCTCCTATGTTGTAAAACGGAAGCACAGATCTTTATCTTACCCTCGACTTCATCAAGCTTCAAGGCTTAAGCTCGCTTTAAGATAGCCAACGAGAGCAAATATCAAGAGGAGGTACTTATTTTACATATTAAGGCAAATGACAAACTTAATCCATCCAACTCTTCCTAAATCATCCAATCTCCAAAATATCTACTGGGAGCAGCTTTTTGAAACACTGAGAAACTAATGAACTAGATTAGTTGTTTTTTGTTTTTTGGATAACCGTGGTGTCCGGGAATGAACTAGATTAATGGTCTAACATATTGAGCCAAAATCAAGAGGGCGGTCGGAGCAGGACTTCTTTGCGAAAAAGAACTTGAGTAAGTTTTTTTTTCTGAAGGAGTCGTCATTTTCTATAGGAACGCTGTGTCATTTTCAATCCCGGCATATTACGGATGCTTGAAGGCCCCAATGACACGACGTGATTTAGAAAGATTCTTCTTTATCGATGGTGATCGGTCATGGTATCCATAACCTTTCTTCTTTTCAAAACCATGAGGAAATTATTAGGTAAAATGAAGTCATGAATATCTCTAATCTTTCAAGTAGTATTAGCAAACATGATTGGGTTCCAAGCGCGAAGCACAACTGAAGAATGTGCTTTAATGACAAAAAGCGTGTAATGCAAAAAAGAATTTAAAGGTATACATACACACATACATATACATATTTATATACATGTGTGGGCTTACTAGGAGGGATATGGTCATAAATGAAGATATTCGGGATAAGGTGGGAGTAGCTTCCGTGGCAAACAAGATGCGGGAGGCGAGACTGAGATTTTTCGGACATGTCCAGCGGAGACACAGACGCCCCGGTGAGAAGATGTGAGAGATTGTCGATGGAGGGCTGAAGGAGAGGTAGAGGTAGGCGAAAAAGAGGGCGGTCGGAGTGGGACTTCTTTGTGAAAAAGAACTTGAATAAGTTTATTTTTCTAAAGGAGTCGCCATTTTCGATAGGAACCCTATGTCATTTTCAATCCCAGCGTATTTCGGATGTTTGAAGGCCCCAGTGACACGAAGTGATTTACAAAGATTCTTCTTTATCGATGGTGATCGGTTATGGTATCCATAACCTTTCTTCTTTTCGAAACCACGAGGAAATTATTAGGTAAAATAAAGTCATGATTATCTCTAATCTTTCAAGTAGTATTAGCAAACATGTTTAATGACAAAAAGTGTGTAATGCAAAAAAGAATTTAAAGGTATACACACACACATACATATACATGCATGTGTGGGCTTACTAGGAGGGATATGGTCATAAATGAAGATATTCGGGACAAGATGGGAGTAGCCTCTGTGGCAGACAAGATGCGGGAGGCGAGACTGAGATTTTTCGGACATGTCCAGCAGAGACACAGACGCCCTGGTGAGGAGATGTGAGAGGTTGTCGATGGAGGGCTAAAGGAGAGGTAGAGGTAGGCGAACAAGAGGGCAGTCAGAGTGGGACTTCTTTGTGAAAAAGAACTTGAATAAGTTTATTTTTCTAAAGGAGTCGTCATTTTCGATAGGAACGCTATGTCATTTTCAATCCCGGCGTATTTCGGATGCTTGAAGGCCCCAGTGACACGAAGTGATTTACAAAGATTCTTCTTTATCGATGGTGATCGGTCATGGTATCCATAACCTTTCTTCTTTTCGAAACCACGAGGAAATTATTAGGTAAAATGAAGTCATGATTATCTCTAATCTTTCAAGTAGTATTAGCAAACATGATTGGGTTCCAAGCGCAAAGCACAACCGAAGAATGTGCTTTAATGACAAAAAGCGTGTAATGCAAAAAACATTTAAAGGTATACACACACACATACATATACATGCATGTGTGGGCTTACTAGGAGGGATATGGTCATATATGAAGATATTCGGGACAAGGTGGGAGTAGCCTCCGTGGCAGACAAGATGCGGGAGACGAGACTGAGATTTTTCGGACATTTCCAGTGGAGAGACACAGACGCCCCGGGGAGGAGATGTGAGAGGCTGTCGATGGAGGGCTGAAAGAGAAGTAGAGGTAGCCCAAAGAAGTATTGGAGTGAGGTGATCCGGCAGGACATGGCAAGTCTTCAGCTTACCGAGGACATGAGCCTAGATAGGAGGGTGTGGAGATCGAGGATTAGGATAGAAGGCTAGCAGTAGGATGAGTATTATTTTCCTTTCTAGTAGGATCAGTATTATTTTCGCCATTTTTATTTTAATTTCTCGTATTTCTTATTCGTAGTTTTCTATTACCGCTTGGTGTCACTTCTACTTTCATTTTCTTACTATCCTGACGTTGCTGCTGCTTATGTTTCCATATTGCCGTATTTCTGCTTTAGTTGAGCCGAGGGTCTATTAGAATCAGCCTCTCTACCTATCAAGTTAGGGGTAAGGTTTGCGTACACTCTACCCTCCCCAGACCCCACTTGTGGGATTAAACTGGGTATGTTGTTGTGTGTGTGTGTATATATGAAAGAGAGAGAGAGAGAGAGAGAGAGAGTGTGTGTGTATGCTGTACTGTGTGTATATATGTATATGAAAGAGAGAGAGAGAAAGAGTGTGTGTGTGTATAGCTGCATGTGCATGTGCGCATTGATATATATAGCTAGACTAATGTCTCTTTTGTGCTTCGAAGATGGTCTCTAAACTATTTGCTGTAATAAGAATCACCTCTCATTCTCCTGATCAAGCCTTGGTGTCACAAAGTTTTGGCAGCGATAACTACTACAGCCAAGATTTTTTTTTTTTTTTTTCTTGATAAGTACTACAGCCAAGAAATTTAATCCATAAGAAATTTCCATAACAGGCCTCTTAATACACTGTATTCACATTTTTTTTTATAAGGTACACTGTATACACATTATAACAGGAAAAGATATAATTACATGCATCTATTATAGGGCATTATCATCTCAAATGCAAAAGTACCTTCTCCTTATGATTATCTGTATGAGCATGAGAACCAATAATAACTACATTATCAGGAAGCTTCTCCAGCCGACTTTTAAATGCTGAATATAATTCTGAATTTCCTGCCATAGATTTCTCAGCATCTTTCATGAACAAAATGAATGGGGAATTTCTGCTTTCATTGAATACAACCTGAAAAGGCAGAATCAAATGTAAAGAGTAAAGTTTACCCCCAAATTGAAAAAGAAAGGAACAGAAATTCCACATAGCACTATTAGTTTTCAAACGAATTTATTCATATTCATAGAAAGAAATCTCACCTCAAACAATGTGTTAGCGAGTAACTTGTCCAGATCATCCACACCAGTGGCTTCTAGGGGCAGCAGTTCACTGACTGAGAGGAAGAGATGATAAAAGGCATTACAAATAAACTAAGACTGCAGTACTTAGGAATGTTGTTAACTTAATAAACTAAAGGAAAATAGTTAAATGGCATTTCCAAAATACCATTGCAGAAGAATCCATGAGCATCATCACAAAGACCACCTAAGTTAACGCCGTAAGGGATAGGTTTATCAAATCTTACACCAACTTTTGCCAATGGATTATCTTCGAAAGACAATACAACCTTCCCGCTAATCCCAAATGTTGGTCCCCTGGAACATTGGAACAAGACGATAAGGTTAAAACTGACAGCCTCAGATTGTACTAAAACTTATTAATTGGCAGTTGCAGGACAACACGTAGTACAGGAGATAAAGAATAATTCTTAAAAAAAAAAAAAAAAAAAAATCTCCTATCTAGAAAATGCAGAAAAGTAAAGATTATGTCCTAACTTTATAAATTAAACAAATAAAGAAGGAAGCAACAAATAATATTATCTCCTATGTCAGAACTCAGAATACATGAGAAAAACAACAAATACTACACAACAGAAGTCTAGGAGGTAACTATGAATGAAGTAAATATATGATTCAAACAAACATGAAACAAAGACAGTAAAATGAGAGAAAACTATTAGGTCCACAAAGAGCCTAAGACACTGTTCCAATAAAAGACTTCACCATCCATTTTCACTTGGATTTCAGTGGTCATATGTCACTCTCTGGTTTCCCAGAATCTACAAGGATAGACCAAGAGTAATTCTCTTCAACTCCTCTCCTCCCCATCTTTTGGCATGTCATGTCATCTCGAATTAGGAAATACACGTGATCTCACCTGGCGCACAGAATTCCTATTTCAAGAAAAATTTAAGACCCTCATTCACCCATAGTAAGCTTTAAGGTAGCATAAGGTAACCTCTTTCTAAATGCTAGAAAGAATCATAGAACCATAAATAACTGCATGAACAAAAATGATTTCTCATCTGGCTTGTCGAGAAGACCAACAACTTCTTTTTAAATGGAGAAAATTCCAACAACGTCAAAACTCATCACTGAGGTTCTTTGCTATCCAGCCAAGAAACCCAGTTGCAGGTGTTTGTTTGAGATTCAACAGAACTCAGGAGAATTTTTTTTCTCTATGTTACATAGCAAAATGAAATTAACCATTGGAACTGCAAAGGACCTTCATGAGCTAACACCTACAGGACCAAGAGAAGGCCACAAAAAAGAGCCCCCAACCTCTCTAACCAAATCCATGCAACACATATGAGTTCGCACTCTGACTCGCCAGAAAAGTTTAAGTTCATAGGGGCATGTGAGAGCACATTGAGAGTCCGACAAAGCTGCGCGCTCTAGGGCTTTGCTCATCCTGTTGTTCTGATCCTACAGTTATCAATATCCGCCAAGTTCTTTGCCGGTCCAAACTAAATACATAAAAAAATAAGCTTGGTACATACGACATGTATAAACCAATTTGAGGAGTCTTAGATAGTTGAGTGAATAGCATTACTTGATGTAGTAGTGTCCCACATCACGCAGATATAGCCTATAAATATTATACAGAGTGACAGTATTCACGTATTCCCTTAATCTTCTCCTCATCTCTCTAAATATCTCACACTAATTATGTAATACAAGCCAACTTTTACATCCCCCCCGAGAGGGGATGATACGAAAAATACTCAATTTCTTTTTCTTTTTCCTCTCCTTTTTTTTTTTTTTTTTGACAAGGTAATAAATTTCATTAACAAAGGGCATAAATGCCGGTATACAAGAAGTGTACCAAAAGGTAGAGGAACACATTTATCGTAAAATCATATAGTTACTTGCATATGCATCAAGAATAATTCTTTTTCTTCTTTTGGATAAAGTAGTTTCATTGATGACATTAAGAGATACGCATCAAGAATGATTATTTTCATTTATGAGAAACGGGAAAGACCAAATCTGCAAGGGAAAAGATAACAAACAGACCATCACAAAATAACATCAGAAATTTGTTCAAATATAAGAAGATAAAGATCATTTTGAGTACAAAAGAGTTGGTATTGAGGTTTCTAGAAAAATGACTTTAGAATTTTACCTGATGGGAGTCGAGTATAGTGCAGCACCAGAAGCAGAGCCAAGAAACATGACTCTATCACCTAAACATCTTCAACATCAGTTATTAGCAAAATTATCCGGGAAGAAAAATTAATTCCTTAATATTGAAAAATACTGGACTAACCAAAGGACAGTCAATACCTGTCCTAAAGACGGTGTTTTCTGATGTCCCAGCTACAGAGGATATACTATCATTCCTTGACTTTGGTTGTGCCTCCAAACACAAAGGATCAGCAAAAGAGTTAGTATTAGCTGTTTGGCTAGATGATGGCTCAGTGCCTTTGGTCCAGTCAGCTTCTCCAGGAATTTGGTTCAACCTGCTTGAGATTTTATGTGCACTATATCCCTCTTTCATTGGCCCAGCTTCCTTCACAGGTAGCCTCTGAATGATATGGAAATATATCCATGATTGTATGTGACCACATCAGTAAAAATGCAAGAGCAGCACATGACCAAGATAATAAGAAAGTCCAAGAACTGACATGAAGGATTTTAATAGTCCAATGATTTCTAGATTTAATTGAAAAGAAATTTGGCTTATGATGATAAATTTAATTAGAAAAAAAAAAAAAAAAGAATGAAAAGAACCCCAACTCCTAGAAATAAGATGACATCCAAAATCATGCCCCAGTCCTTCCCCCCCCCCCCCCCCCAAACAACCACCCAAAACAAGAAAAGAAGCTTTCACAAGTTGCATGCTACCCCCTACATCCCTCAATATGCCTATAGCCCCTTTAAAGCTCAAAAGACCCAGCAAATTACCCCCTTTAGTAACAACCAAAGAGCACTTTTACAGAAGTGCGCACCAAGGTCTTAAATCCAGGGGTGGCAAATGGGCCGTTTGGGCAGGTCAAGATGGGTTGAACCAACCAATACCCAACCCTGCCCAATGATGGGTCATAACCCAATCAGCCCAACTTAACCCATGTTTCAAACATTTTGAGAAACTAAAACTATAAAAAAATTCAATTAATTTTTTTGTTAAAATTAAATTTTAAAATTTAATACAAAAAATTATTAAAAAAATTTAAAATATAAAAATTATTACAAAAATTTAAATTAAAAAACTAATATAATAAATAATTAAAGAAATTAAAAGAAAGAGTTAATCGTATTTTGTAGCTTTTGCACTTCTGAACGGAGGGCAGTTGATGGATCAGCTTGGGCTGATGATTTGTGATGGGTCAACTTGGGCTATAGCCCAAATCGACCTATCTTCGAACACACTCTAGCCCAAACCCGTTAAAACCTGGGCGGATTAGGCGGGTCAAATAGTTTGGGCTAATTTTGCCACCCCTACTTAAATGCTAGGTGGCTACTAGTAGTATTTCAAGGGAGATCAAGAACAGCAGAAAAGAAAAAGTAATTAAGGTGTAACTTGCAATGTTCCTCAAAACATAATGAGTAATTGGATCTTACACCCCAAAAATCATGGCTATCAAAGATAAGCAATTTAGCTCCATAATAATGAGCAAGTGCCTTCACCAGCTTCTCCTGATATATTTCAGATCCTAAAAGCATGACTGGTCAGTACCCTTAGATTAATATCTACCAAGCACTCCAGTGAGAGAAATGAAATAATATCAAGACAAAATAAGCAGCAAACCTGCAGGACCAGAAAGCAAAATTCTTGAGTTGAGAGCAGGAAGCTCAGAGGTATATTTAACTTGCTCTCTATGCTTTAGGTGTATATATGAAGCGGCAATCAGCACATTTTTTGTGTTCTCACTGCAAATCACAGATATAGACATAATAATTGGCTCCTTCCAATTTTTATACCACTACCTTCCAGCTTTTCCAAGTATAGAAAAAATAAGTACCTTAAAACCAGTCTCTTTGCTTCTTTGAGAATTACGTAAATATCATATAGAAACAAGAACCAAGATTGACTTTGATACAAACATAGAAGTACTCCGTTGGACAAGGATTAAAGGTCTTTCACATTCTCAAGTGATATATATAAGAAACATCAAGTAACAAGCAGGAAATGCCCAAAAGATCAAAAATCTCACAAGCAAAAACTGACTAAAAAAATTAAAGGAAACTAAGTAAAACTCCAGATATACAATAGTAATTGGATTATGCTATGTGGTCTTGGGGCATACCTTAAGTAATAAGGGAAGTCATTAAATGAAACTTCTACATCTTGTCCATCAATGATTGCAGCATGAATTTCTTCCTTAAATACAGCAGATCTTGAAGGCATCCCTGATGTTGAAGCAGGCATTGATTTGCTAGTCCACCGTCTTTCCTCCAACATCTGTCAATAAGTACTTTCTTTCGTTATGCCATGGATCAGTCTGTGAGCTCATATCAAGAAGGCCAAAAGAAATAATTCAGCCAGTGACTTTACGTTGCCTGCCTTTAGTCCAAAGTCCAGGTTTACATCAAGAGGGAGGATCTCGCTAATCAATCCAACATCAGCAGCATTGCTACTGCCAACATTTGCTGCTGAATCTAATTTGAGGCCGTCAAGCTCGTCTTCATGAATAACAGGGGAAGGAGGCAGCTCATTTCCTGGCCGTCTTCCAGTATCCAACAATTTTCTGTCACTGGTCCTAACATCTGAAGCCGACTTAGATGTAGACTCATATGACAGTAGCTGAAATATCTATATAGAACACCGTCAAGGATATGCAATCATAAAGATGAGAAATAGTAAAAGAATCACAAAAACAATAAGGGTTGAGCAGATACAAATGAAATCACAATAGTTGCTACAACTTCATGTAAAGGATACATAAGCATAAATTCCCTCTTGACCAAAGACAATCTGATCGCCTGAATGGAGAAAGCAAATAGAATCCCTCCTAATGGTGTTTCCATTAACTTGCACAGGTCCTTTGCTTCCCTTGGTCTCAAGCACAGGCACCCAGTTTCTTTTGTACTGGTCATTTCAACAAACAATGAGTAATCATATTGTATATACAATATGAAGTCATCAGAGAAAGTAATCAAACAATGACAACTAATTTCCTTCACATGTTCATATTCAAAGTTTGCTACGGGAACCTCTCAGGAAGCGCCTAAAGACAGTTTACTCCTAATGCCTGAAGAGGTTCCAGGGAATATTGCAGTACCCAAAGAGAATTTTCGAAGATGCTACAGATATTTCTGACCAAGAAAAGATCCATGCATCAGAATTGGAAACAATGCAGTGTACAAAAGAATCTTCTTTCTTTTTTTTCCCAAAAGCATCTTCATACTAAAATTTTCACTACTAGACGCCGAAGTCTTTGAATTACTGCACACAGACTTTAACAGTTGAACAAAGCAACATTAAATAGTGAGGAAACTCAAGGTATTCCAAATTAGAGAAATACCTGTGTAAGCCTTATCGAACACAGGATTTCACTAGTTGCTTGATTGTTTATATTATATGGACCGTATTTGTTCGAACCAACCAAGAAAATTTCCGCAGAAACCTGTACTGTTTGGGTCTGCAGTATATTCACATTCTATTAGATACCAACCCGATAAAACAGAATTCAACAGCAAATAGTAAATAAAAATAAATACTAGTAGAAAACCTGTGGATACTCTGATATAAGCCTGCACCATGGCCTGTTCTTTTCAGAACCTTGATTATGTTTCCTCGAAGGAGACAAACTCCCAGGTTTATCTACTATAACAGGCGCTGCTTCTAAAATAACAGACAATGAAAAGAAAACTGAATGAGATGCGCAATTTGGATATTATTTAAGTACACCAGTAGGCACCAATTGCCCTCTTCGTTTTTACAACTTCATTTATCTTTTTCACTAAAAAGAGGACGAGGTTTCCCTCTTTGGCTATGTATGTCAGATTATTCGGGTGCGGTAGTTGTGTTGAGCGTGTCTTATGTGTCTGTCTGGCTTTTTATAGAATACTACAATTGTGCCTCTTTCTGTTATGTTTCAACCGCCAGTACCCCTCTTGATTTTTTGACACGTGGCAGTAGCTAAATCCAATGGACAATATTATTTCACTCACATGTCACAATAACCCAGCCCCTCTTCTTTTCTTTCAAGTCTTCCTAACGAATCCATTACTAGACCCCAAGCATAAAGCAACTTATTGCAATTAGGGCTGTTCACAGTTTTGGTTAAAACCAAAACCAAACCGAAAATTTAACCAAACCGAATAAAAAAACCGACATTTGGTTTGGTTTGATTTGGTTTGGTTTTAAATTTGAAAAACCGATAATATTTGGTTTGGTTATGGTTATAGTAAAAAATAACCGAATAAATAACCAAACCAAACCGATAATTATATACATAAAATTTATAATTATCTATATATTATTAAAAACAGGATAGTTTTAGGACAAAGAGTAGTTAGATTAGTTATTAATTAGTTAATTTAGTTAGTGTTTTGAATTTAAATTTTAAAATAATTGAAAGTTGCCAAGTGGTAAAGTTAATAAATGCAAACAAAAAAAAAAATATTAATAGCGCATAAACAATTTGGTTCCACCAAATCAGGACAACAGTGGAACACCAAACAGTTAATTAGAATTTTACAGTGTTGCATCTCATTTTTATTTGCATCAAAAAAAAAAAAAAAAAAAAAATCTATATAATTTAACCTAAATGCACGTCTCTTACCCCCATTACCTCCATTTAACTCACAAAGGCAAATCCACGTTTCATCTAATCGCCCCATTTATCATCTCGTATATCCCGATTCTCAATTTTTGTTCATGTATGAACTTCCAGCGGTTCACAAGAGACTTAATCGACGAGCGCGCCCCATTTACCATCTGTATCCGGATTCTAAAATTTCCTTTCATGTTTGAACTTTTATATTGTTGCAGCGATTTACGGGAGACTTATTCGATAGAAATAGCCTTCAATCTCAAACTAAAAAGAGGTACACATCTTAATCCCACTGTCTATTCCAAAAAAAAAAAAAAAAAAAGTAGTACAAACGTTTCCTATAGTAATCGTATGATCTGCTATTTGCTTTCAAGCATAGAAGTTTGTTTTTCTTTGTATATAACATATATGATAAAAGTCCTATTCAAGTAAAGAATTGTCCATTGATTCTAAGGAAATATGTTGTTAAGCTTCTTTATCAACTTCTTATCATAGAACGATATTAGTTGTTCTTTATTAGTTCTCCATTTGTTTCTCTGTTTTTCCTTCTTCTATTTCCTGCAACTGCTGCAATTTAATTATAAAATAGTGTTTTTCTCAAATTAGCTAATAACTACTAAAAAATTATCAACTTGCGAGGACTGATAGTTTGACACGAAGATATGTGGGATAGGCAAAGCTGAGTTTCCAAGCTCACGTCGTCATTCCTTCTTTATAGGTCAGTTTCAAACCCAAATTGTTGCATACGTCTATCCTATTTTCTGAAAAACGAATCTCACCAATCACCATTATGGGCTATGACGTGAGATGGAGAATCAGATCAACTGACAATTGATATGGTAATTGAGAAACGAATTGGTATATCTTTGAGTGCTCTGCCTTTTCATGTGCAGACTTCTGTAGATTTTTATGTCCCTAAAACTACTTATGTATTTGCTGAACATATAGTTTGCAATTTGTTAGCATGAAATTGCGACTAGACCGAGAAGCCTTTTAGAGCAATTTTTTGTGACCATGATGACAGAACCGTCCTAATCCAGAAACCGGGAATGCAAGTGATGGTCTTCAAAATCTGTGTTATGGTAATTGCTGATTTTTTTTTTTTAAATCATTTTCGTAATTCTTGCGTATATTTTGCAGAAAATGAGATCACTAGACAGCCAAATGAGGCATTTGGTGATAGAGAATGTCATTCTTAATCTTCCACATGGCCAAGAGCAAATGCCATGGTT
The DNA here is from genome assembly GCF_029784015.1 of Lycium ferocissimum. Taxonomy (NCBI): domain Eukaryota; kingdom Viridiplantae; phylum Streptophyta; class Magnoliopsida; order Solanales; family Solanaceae; genus Lycium; species Lycium ferocissimum. The sequence goes on along the minus strand of NC_081345.1, from coordinate 34,401,143 downwards.
GATAAACTACACAGAATGGTCTTTAACCAATAATGTTCCCCTCAAATATTATTGGTTACTTGAAGCACACATTGATATCTTGATTGATATTTTTGGTGGAAGGAATATAGATTTTTCCTTTTACCTTATTTCCGTCAAATTCACCAAATCAAGGTATGCTTATTTATTCGGTCTTTTATTTATTTATATGATTCAAACCTATATAAACGGTAATATTTATTTGATTCTGGATATTATTAAAAATTTGAGCCATAAAAGTTGCTACAGTAGCTTCAGGAGCATTACTTCTTCTCTTCCAGGTGTATTCTCCACTTTTCAGGTGTTGAATTTGATGCTCAAAATGGTTTCAAAGTTCTTTTGAAATATCAATATAATTGGCTTATCTTGATGAAGCACAAAATACTCTTCCTCTTAATTTGTTTGTGCACTTTTGGTTAAAATTTTGGCACACCAAATTTTTGTTTCTTTTATCAACATGTAAAAAGAGTACTTTTAACATGTTATTCAAATTTCATTTGGTTTATATAGCAGGAACTAAAAGTGATAAATACTAATGAACAAATAGAGTAAATGAATTCTCTCTAGAGTGTACTCTTTTATCTGTGCCAATGGTTCTTACTCCGAATCTAAACTTTCCTTCCTCATGGTTACTTGAAAGTGACAAAAATAAAGAAGGAAAAGAAAGATATATGAATTGAAATGAGAGTGGCAACATTCAATTTTATATGGTTGACACGTGGTACTTCTAAAATTGTTTTAAAAATGTACCTATTGCTTGCATGCTTTGATTGGTGTTTTTGTGAAGGCTGAAGAAGGTAAATCATGGAGAAAAAGGAACACCAAATGGTTGAAGTAAGGAGAAAAAGGAACAGCAGCATAAACTGAGAATGATTTCAAGCATTTAAAATTCAAATATCTCATTGGTACTCTTCTCTACTCCTCAAGAAGACTTTACAACTTCTCATGTGAAATCCAACTTCAAGAACACTTGGACATGGAATATCACAAGAAGAAACTTGCAAAAATAAACATAATATGCTTACGATGGCATAAGCAGAATATGCATACAATTCTAATTTATATTTCTCAATTCTCTAGAATTATCCTTATTTTTTCTCTAGAATTATCTTTATTTTTGTTATATTTATCCTTATTTGTACATTACAATATCATATCTTCTGCAGAGAATGTTGATCTGGTAAATTCTTTGAGTGAAAACCATCGAAAAAGAAGAAAGAATTCCACCTTTGTTAATATATTAGGGGTCAGTTCCAAATGGTTAATTTTTCTTATTACAATTTGTGCGTGTCATCCTTTGCGCAGGAGCCATGCTAATCTTCTCTGTTTCGTTTCAATTAATTTATCGGATGTCCCCGAAGGGACTTTTTTTGTTATTACAATTACGCATATACAACTCAACTTATTTGGTTTTGTTCAGGACATAGTTTGAAATTGTCATAACTCAATTCATAATTGTCAGGATAATATTAAAAAAATTGTTACTATTTTTAGTTAGTGAATTGGAATACAAAAAAGTATTTGCATCGATAATAGGAGATGAATATACATGACTTTTCAAATTTTGGGAAAAAAAGTTTTTAAAAATGTAGTATAAGTGCTATATACATGATGATTTTGTGGACATAAGGTACATTTACTAGGAATCTTTTTTCAATAGTGTACGCATTTTGCTACTAATAAAAGAATTTGAATTTGTGTCGGAGATAGATATTCTTTTAAATATAAATATTTTCTTCGTAGATATATTTAAAGATAAAATATTTCAATTTTATTATCCTAATAGTATCTCCAACATAATTTGTAGATCTTTTTCCAAAGAAATTGAAACCGTGTGGTTTGAGTGAACCCTGTATAGTGGCACATACTTTTAGCTGACCATACTGTTTGGATGTTTCTTTACAATATAGATTTTATGTGTAAAATAGTACTTTTCCTCGATCTAAAACTTAAGATTGATTGTGTTAATGCAGGTTTACATTGCATATGTTGCAAGTCGCTTTTCTGGGAGCTAATGGCTATGGCTATAGCTTCAAGAATGCTTACAATTAAATATGTTAAAGAAGTCAAAAGATTAAAAGAAGAAATGAGCATAATCAAAGGCCATACATCATGAAAAAGATGCGTACTTTGACCAAGGATTGCAGTAAGGTGGATTTTTTTCCCCTCTGAAACGATAAATTCACCCATTATATCCAGCTAATAGCTTAATGTTAGAAATTACCAGAATTACCACCATTAGATTAGAAAAAAGTTCGCGGCTTCTAAAACAACAAATAGTAGTGGATTGCAACATCTACTCCCACGATGCTAATTTTGGTACCCACGGAATGCACGGCATTATCAAAATATATATTAATTAAGTCAACTTATGTTTTCGCTTTTTACAAGGAAGTTTCTATTAGGAAGCTTATCATGTATTAGCTTTCTCTTTTATTTCCTTTAGCCTGATGCTTCTATATTGCATTATTGAATTAGTAAAAATGGGTCATTATAAGAGTGTTTCGAAAGCACTGCAGTTATCATCTTTTGTATTTTAACAAGTTTTCTTAAATACTTAAAAGGTTAGATTACTAAGATCACTTTACTTAAGCTACTTGGTCAGTAAGTAATGGATTAAATATCACAAGAAAATTACAGATGAATCTAGCTTCCTCAAGCTACTATAAAAATTTCTTTCTAAGTTGTATTGTTCAGAGTAGCGCTTTGCACGATGCCATAAAGAAGATTTCAGAAATTAATACAAGAAGTTGGATCATAAATTTCTTTGATTGGATAGTACAACATTGACGGTTGTAAGTGCATGATGCTTGTGTCTTTGTGCGTTCTCCTTATTCAAATGATTTACCATTACTTTGACATCAAATTTTGATGCTAAAATGTAATTCACCCATGAAAACTATTATGCTTTAATAAAGTTCTTTAGTCACATTTTTGTTACAATTAATTATGATATACCTAAATATATATTGTTTAAGACAGTACGCTTATGTTCGTTAGCACTATTGAAGATGATCGAACTTAAAGAAAAGATTGTTACAATTATCTCTTTACGCTCTTTTTTTCTTTGAAACAATCTCGCGCAACGCGCGGTACGTATACTAGTTTATATGTATAATATTAACTTTTCATAAATAATTAAAGATATTTTATACCTTTTAATTAGTAATTTAATTTTGGTCTACTTATTTTTAAGGCCCATGTCTTAAAAGAATATGTCCAAGTCCAACAATCCAAGCCCAACTCTAATAAGTCGTAAGCATAAGGGTAAAAAGTTAAAATCCTACTATCTCTTTTCATTTTACATTGCCATCAGCATGTCTTTCCCTCAATATGCAGCAAAGTTCGCCCTTGTGGGCCGTGAGGAAAAAAGAGCTTCATAAGAAATTTGAAGAATGTAGAGAGAGAATATTTGAATTGTCACGGCTAGTCATAAATTGAAAAATCGAACCAAACCGAACCAAACCGACAATAACCAAACCGGTGGTTATTATTTTACTTGGTTTGGTTATGGTTTTAGACATTTAAAAACCGACTAAATTGGTTTGGTTATGGTTTTAACCAATAACCGACCCAAACCGAACCATGAACACCCCTAATTGCAATTTGCAAAAGATGGACTTTCAATCTGTAATAAAACTTGATGAATATTTATTTAGGAGGGTGATGAAACCAACTGCTACCTCGTAGAAAAATACATAGGATTTGTAGTTAAAACAAAAAAAAAAAAAAAAAAATGATCAACAGATAGATTGGATAAAAAAATTATTTAGCAAGCAGAGAGTAGATGAGAAGGGTTAAACTTTCGAGATATGATTAAATTACACTAGTAACAGTGAACTTCTCAAGAAAATGAAAAAGATAAATAAACAGAGTTTTAAATTGGCACACATGTTAAGTGTGACCATTATCATTGAATTTTGTTTGAACTTTAGTTCTTTAATTAAGGAAGTTGTTAGATATCTCTCTTATATATGTTCTTGGATATGATTAAATTACACGAGTAACAGTGAACTTCTCAAGATAATGAAAAGGATAAATAAATAGAGTTTTCAATTGGCACGCATGTTAAGTGTGATCGTTATCATTGAATTCAGTTTGAACTTCAATTCTTTAATTAAGGAAGTTGTTAGATATCTCTCTTATATATGTTCTTGAATATGATCAAAGTACACTAGTAACAGTAAACTTCTCAAGAAAATGAAAAAATAACTAAACAAAGTTATCAATTGGCACACATGTTAAGTGTGATCGTTATCATTCAATTTTGTTTGAACTTCAGTTCTTTGTTTAAGGAAGTTGTCAGACATCTCTCTTATATGTTCCTGGACATGATCAAATTACACTAGTAACAGTGAACTTCTCAAGAAAATTAAAAAGATAAATAAACGGAGTTTTCAATTGGCACACATGTTAAGTGTGATCGTTATCATTCAATTTTGTTTAAAATTCAGTTCTTTGATTAAGGAAGTTGTTAGATATCTCTCTTATATGTTCTTGGATATGATCAAATTACACTAGTAATAGTAAACTTCTCAAGAAAATGAAAAAGATAAATAAATAAAGTAGTAATAAAAACACTTGCCTTCTTCTTGTTGTTTAGTTTAGTTTTAGTATAATGATATTGATTTTGTGTTAGTAGGCTCAAAGTTTTGTGATATTTGTGTTAAAAAACATAGTTAAGTGACTTTGATATAAAAAGAAATGTAATAGTTACGAGAACATATATGAAATTTAACCAGCATTTGATATGATCAACTCATCAAAGTACACTAGCAGTAGGAAAAAACAGTGAACTTACAAGAAAATAAAAAAGATAAATAAATCAAATAGTAATGAAAACGCTTGCCTTCTGTGACAGGTGTCACAACTGATACTTCAGGTGCACCATCAACTTTTCCGTCAGTCAGCTCTTTCGGTTTCTCCGTTAACGGTGTCGATTTTTTCGTTGACTCCACCTTATCATCATCTACCTAAAACAATCAAAAGAAAAAAAGAATCAACTGACTCACCGAAAAAAAAAGAAAAAAAAAACGAAGTGGAAATTTTGTATGAACCTTTTGACATTTAGAAGAAGAAGGTTTATTATCATCAGACGGTGATGATGATTTCTTGTGTACATTCGACAGTTGAAATCCACCACTTCGTCTTGTTACTATCATTTTCTTGAGACCACCAGTAGAGAGTAAGCATGAGAGAGATGAATAGTTTGGGTTTTTCAGTTGTTATTGTAGTTTTGTTTAGTTTTATAGTGTTGGTAGTAATGATATTTTATTGTTTTTTGAAGGGGTAGAGCGGTAAGCGCCGTTGGATGTGTGAGAATAATGTAAACCAAGAATTTATGACTTAAATTTTCATTTCAACTCACAGAATCTCTAATGCTTCCTTTTCAGGTAAAAACAATGCATATAATTTATGAAGCTTTATTTTTGAATTCGATTATAGTAATAAGCATACTATAAAAGTGTCAATGTTTTGATTAGGTAGGTTATTTTTAAAAATTTACATCGTATTAACTTTTTGAGTTATTTTATTACTATAATCTTGAGTATTAATTGTGGCTATTTACATCTAAATGGGAAAAAAGTTCATATGTAATTGATTTTGGGCCCACCACTTAAGTCATACTCCCTCCTTTGTGCATTTTTATTTGTCTACAATTGACTTTGCATGGTAAAAATTATTAAATGAAGGATATATTTCACCATAATACTCATATTAATTGGTACATATAATCTTAATAGACTTGAAAAATTATTTGGGAAATGAGTAATTAATAACGGTTAAAACAAGAAAAAAAAATTGTCTTTTCTCTTAATATGCTAAAGTGGACAAGTGAAAGTAAAAATTTATTTATAATATAGTGGACAAGTAAAAGTGAACAGAGGGAGTACTTGCCATTGCGTAAAAGTTTGCAAATCTACTCATTTCAAACCACTTCAAATATATTGTACAGATCTGAAGTTCATCCATTTTTTACCCGAATTTCAGCTATATATGGCTCTAATGATTTTTGCCTGAACTTCAGTTATTTTTGCTTGAAGCTAAAAAAAATCCCGAATTTCAATCATATATGGCTGAATTTGATGATTTTTTTCCTAGACTTCATTGTTTTTTGCCTAAAGTTTAGGCAGTTTAGTCATTTTCAATTAAACTTCTTGCAGAAATGTCTAAATCTTTACCATATAAAATATCAAACACCACATGTCTAAAATGACTAGACATGTAAAAATTCTAACAGAATGAATACAAAGTAAATATTAGTGTCCAAATAGGATACTTGTTCCACGTAAAGTCATAAACCCCAAAGTCAAAATTATAATGCACTGTTATTTTTAAACCGAGAAAAGGACATAAAAGGTCCCTTAACTATGAGAGTAGGTTCAAAATAGTCCCTTAACTATGCACTTAACGGTTTTGGTCCTTTAAGTTTGCCATAAGTTAACAAAAATGGTCCCTTAACTATGAGGATTGGTTAAAAATAGTCCCTTAAGTATGCACTTAACAGTTTTGGTCCTTTAAGTTCACCAAAAGTTAACAGTTTTTTTCTCCGACAAAATATTCATCGAACTCTGTTTGTTAGATTTGACGAGAACTATAAATAAAAGGAAAAAATTAGCGAGAACTCACATCTAGAGGTACACATTATTAAAGAAACGGTCAAATACCTCGGGACAAAATCGACGGACGTCAGTCGGTTATAGGAAAAAATCGAGAAAAAACCTACATACTTGATAATGTCAGAAAATAGTGTCTCGAAACATAAAGACCGACGGACTCTGTCAATTAAAACCGAGGGAATCCAAAGGCTAAATAAAATACACTAGACTTTAGAAATAATTTAGAAATAGCAGAAACTAAAAAAGTTGTCACTACCAAAAACAAGCGAAAAAATGATGGACGGAAACCGCTGGATAAAATCGAGGGACACTATTTTTTAATTTTTATTGTTTTTTACGAAAACCAACGGAAGTCCATCAGTTATTTTTGAGAAAAAATGTGCGGAAACTATTTTTTTTTAAAAAAGAATCACTACACTGGAAGTATTTATTTTTCTCGAGTTTTCAGTAAAAACGAGTCTAGTGTATTTTACTTAGCGAATAGACTCCCTCGATTTTAATCGACAGAGTCCGTCGGTCTTTGTATTCCGAGACACTATTTTCTGACATTATCAAGTCTGTAGGTTTTTCTTCAGTTTTTTCCTATAACCGACTAACGTCCGTCGGTTTTGTCCCGAGGTATTTGACCAATCTAGAGTTCTCGCTAATTTTTTCCTTTTTTTCATAGTTCTCGTCAAATCTAACAAACATAGTTCGATGAATATTTTGTCGAGACTAAAACTGTTAAGTTTTGGCGAACTTAAAGGACCAAAACCATTAAGTGCGTAGTTAAGGGACTATTTTGAACCTACTATCATAGTTAAGGGATCATTTTTGTTAACTTGTGGCAAACTTAAAGGACCAAAACCGTTAAGTGCGTAGTTAAGGGACTATTTTGAACCTACTATCATAGTTAAGGGACCATTTTTGTCTTTTTCTCTTTTTAAACCTATACAGTATTCAATATTTGGTTTGAATCTTTTATAGAATTTAAAACTCATCTTAGTTATTCGGTGTATAGATTCATATTGAAATATACAATTTCGAAGAAAACTAATAATCGATTAAAGTTAAGAGTCAATCTATATCGATTTTGAAAAAAATCATTGACACCCCTAAACATTCATAATCTAGCACTTTAGCTGGTTTTGAACTTTTGAAAGAAATTAAAATTAATTATAAATTGCCTTTAAACTTTGCAAAATGATCTAGATTGCTATTTGTTAGTCCAGTAGTTAGGGTCAAATCGTTTTGTTGGCTATCCATGCGAGTTTTCAACACGTGAGCGTTTTATATAAAGGAAAGTGGTCAAAATAGCCCTTGAATTATGTGAATTATCCATATTAGGATACACGGTTATGAAAAAACAGAATAATCATAATTAATTATTACTCTCTCTGTACCAAAAAAGTTGTCATAGTTACTATTTGGATAGTCAAAGATTATTTTCTGTGACCATAATTTTTTCAAATACTTTCTAAATATTTTTTTTAGTTGTTAACTATCGTGACTTATACTACTTTTTATATAGTTTCTAAGTATGTAATTTTTATTTAAAAAAATTAAAAAGTTTATGTGCCAATCCAAACAGAACATTAGTCAGTTTGACCCTCGTAATCCAAATCATGGCAATATTTTTGGACGGAGGGAGTAATAGTTATCGAAAAAATTATTTCACTACCATCCTCACACTCCGAATACATAAGTTATTTAGTATACTTATCTAGTGTGCTGACCAAGGGATAGTTTGGTAGGTATTAGAGAAAATAATGTATGCATTAGCTTTGTATATTACTAATCCTTTGTTTAGTACATTTTTTCAACTTATGTATAACTAATGCAAGTATTAATACACGAAGACGTCTTGATGAATTAGGAGGCCTAAAGCGAAATCTTTGTTTGAGGCCTTAAAATTATATTTTTCAAATTTTTTTCTTTAGCCTTATAGATGCAAATATTCTAATTAATATTTTGGTAACTTCTTATAATATTTTTATTTGATAGAATATATTGAGTAGAGTATACACTAACACCATACCAAACGACGCATTAAAGGCAAGTCCAAAACTAGATAGGGGCAAAACATTAATTAGTTACAGGTAATGGCAAAAAGGAAGAGCAGAAATGAAGTGTCTCACCATAGCTCCTCGTGTTTCTTCTTCACTTTCTTCCAAAACCACCAGTTTTGCCTCTTTCTGTTGTGTTTCAACTGCGTTGTTCATGAGAAAAAACGCCTTCTACGTCAGTTTGAATCCTCTATCTATTATGTCAGAACGTACGAGTCACTTATGACCCGTTTATAGTTGTATGAATGATTAAGTAGGCGTTTGGCCATAGAAAAAAAAATTATTTTTTTTGGAAATTTTTAAGTTGGAGTTGTGTTTGGCCATAATTTTTTAAAAGAATATTTGGTTGTTGAAATGTATTTTTTCTAAAAAAAAAAATATGAAATATGATTTATACCCCCTAATTTCTAAAAACTAACAAAATCACTCAAAACAATTAATAAACATAATCAGTGCGAGAAATATAACATCTATACTAGAGATCAGCTTATGGAGTGCTCAAAACTGATGGTTTTTTTCCATCAAAAGGCTATATTTGGGAACTTCTTTTGGTGTAAATTTAAAATATAAAGATCTCTAAATGACTTTCTTTGCCAAATTCCCACATGCTTCTTTTCTTTTAGAGGCTTTTTAGCATATGATGTTGAATGTTGTTGGAGTGGAGATCAACTGAGCAACATAAGTTACCTCTAACCAGTGAAAAAAGTTGTCCGAACTTTTAGGGTAAAAATTGAGCAACATAAAACTTTTAAGGTAGAATTTGAAAACAGAAAAACAAAAGTAATGGTCCAAAACAAAAAATGAAAAAAGTGAAAAACAAGGTTTTGGTTGTTTTTCAAATTCCTTTGGAATTTTTTATGGCCAAACACCATAAAGTAAAAAAAAAAAAAAATGAAAAAAAAAGATCCGGAAAAAGGTGAATAATTCTCATGGACAAACGGGTTTGATGTAGAGGCCGATAAACAGACTTTTCAATTGGTACACATGTTAAGTGTGATCGTATCGTTCATATTTTTTAAACTTCAGTTCTTTGATTAAGAAAGCTGTTAGATATTTCTCTTATATGTTCTTGAATATGATCAAATTACAGTAGTAACAGTAAGCTTACAAGAAAAGTAAAAAGGTAAATAAAGTTTAAAAAAAAAAAATGCTTGCCTTCTGTGACAGGTGTCACAACTGATCTCTCTTATATATAATAGTCAACTTTTCCGCCAGTCTTGCCTTCAGCGGAAGACAACTCTTTCGGATTCTCCATTAGTGGTTTCGATTTTTCCAATGAATCCACATTATCATCATCTACCTAAAATAATCAAAAGAAAAAAAGAATCAACTGACTCACCGAACAACAAAAAGAAAAAAAGGAATGAAGTGGAGATTTTTGTGTGAACCTTTTGACGTTTAGAAGAAGAAGGTTTATCATCGGACGGTGATGATGATTTCGTGTTTACATTTGACGATAGAGATCCGGCACTTCGTCTTGTTGATACCATTTTCTTGAGAGCACCAGTAGAGAGAAAGAGTGAGAGAGAGATAGAGAGGAATAGTTTGGGTTTTTCGGTTGTTGTTGTAGTTTTGTTTAGTTAAGTGTTGGTAGTAATGATATTTTATTGTTTTTCCGTTCTTGTTGTTGTTTAGTTTAAAGTGTTTGTAATGATATTTTATTGTTTTTTAAAGGGGTAGACTGGTGGGCGTTGTTGGGTGTAAAGTGTGAACAAAAAATTTATGACTTTGAAATTTTTAATTTCAGCTTCAAATTCAATAATTAGTTATTCACAAAATCTCTAATGCGATTATAGTAATAATCACCATATCAAAGTGTTAATGCTTTGATTAGGTAGGTTATTTTTAAAAATTTATATCTTATTAACTTTTTGAGTTATCTTATTAGATATAATTAAAATTAGACTTTTTGAAATCATCTTAACAACAACAACATACTCAGTGTATTCCACAAGTGGGTCTGGAGAGAGTAGGATGTACTCAGACCTTACTTTTACTTTTTATGGGACAGAGAAGCAGTTTTTGAAAGACCCTTGGCTCGAAAGGATGTTATCTCTATTACCCTCTTGATTAAATGTTCACTATTTCAAGAATTCAAAATGAAAAAAAGCAACCCAAAAAAAAAAAAAAATCAAACTTTGAACGCAGGGGTGCTACTGAAGTAGCCATAGAACAAGCCAAAATTATTGAGAGACTAAAGAAAGAAACAAATGACCATAACCGAAAGCTAAAGACTCTTTCCTTTTTCTCTCTCTTTTTCTCTTTCACTTTGTTTGTGTTATAGTTGGAGGAATTCCATGCATGAACGCCAAATATTGAGAGAAAGAGGCCAAAATAACACAAAAAAAAATGGGTAGACGTGTAATCTTGGGAGGATTATTCGTTCTTTTAACAAAATTAAACGGTCAAGATCTATCCCATATTGAAATTTAAGAAGACGACTTTTGCATACTACTCCCTCCGTCGCATTTTATATCCTTTTTGAAATCATCTTAATTATTTTAAGGTGAAAGGTGAAAAATGTCCTTTTACTTTGGGAAAATGGCTAAAAATATCCTCCGTTATGAATTTGGATTAAAAATACCCCTCCCGTCATTAAAGTTTTCAAATATACCTAAAATATCAAAATAACGAAATAATAAGCATATTTTAAGTACTTTAAATAATCAAATATATATATATAACCCCGATTTCATTTTTTTAAACCCGTGGCTGTAGAATATACTTGGATCGCTAAATTCATACTAGAAAATAAGCCATAAGTACAACTTCGTGTATCAAATCAATGAATAATTCAAGATATTTAAATTGTGGTTTCCGTTTCTTGATTCATGTCAAGCCAATCAGAACGAAAAATCAAATCGTTGGCTCTATGATCGTATGGGTTTTTATTTAGTTGGGTCGGGTTTAAAAAATGAAATCGATTTTTTTTGGGGGGGAATTTGGGGATTTCCGTTAAGGCAAGGGCATATTTGAAAACTTTAATGATGGGAGGGATATTTTTTTATCCAAATTCATAACGGAGGATATTTTTAGCCCTTTTCGCAAAGTAGAGGTGTAATTTTGACCGTTTTCCCTTATTTTAATTTCTCATCAATATCAGTACGATTCAATTAATTATGGAGTTATTGATAGAAAAAATTATAGTTCAAAAGATATAAAATTTGAATAAATTATGTATATCACTAGATTAGGTCTATAATACAACCCGTTGTCCATCTCCTCGCATAAGGCATGTCAATCTGGGTAGAAATTGACGAGGATGTCATATTAGAAAACGCACCAAGAGGTTTGTTCTACATTATAAGGAGCGAGGTGGATGAAATGGAGGCTCGCTTTTGGTCTCCTATTTGATAAGAATGTGTCACCAAGGCTTGTTCAGAAGGTGAAGGTAGCAGAGATGAGGATGCTCAGGTAGATGTGTCGGTATACTAGGAGAGATATTATTAAGAATTAAGCTATTGGGGGCAAGGTGCGAGTGGCCTCCGTGGAAGACAAGATAAGGGAAGCGAGACTAAGATGGTTTGGACACGTAAGGAGGAGGTGTGCAGATGCACTAGTGAGGAGGTGCGGGAGGTTAGTTATAGTGGATGTTAGGAGAGGTAGAGGTAGGAATATGTGAATTAGTAGGCGGGAAATTTAATACGTGATAGTCCTGAGGTTATATGTGGGCAAAGTTGATTCGGCGGATACATGGCACATCTCCGATAAAATTAAACTAAAAGAGTATATTCCGAGGATATTGACAAACTTTTACCTAAATATGAAGAACTTTAACTATTCTTTTAAGATAATCTTTTTTTATTTAACATATATTTATTCACTGGAGGTCAAAAATAAGAGTAGAAGGTTTGTATACAATGTTTTGTTTTGTTGTTACTTTAATATTATTTTTATGTAACCGAAAGGTTCTATTTTATGCGTTGTAGCACTTTATCGAAAAAGGTGATCAAAGTGGCATTATAAGTCTTCAACTTCCCCTTTCCTCCTTAGCAACATTCATATATAGTACTTAACATATAGCAAATCTTCATAAACATTTCAATTAATAAACATTTGATTGTTACATGTTGCTTCTTTGGTTGTGTCCATCTTGCCACTTTGCTATTGTTATTTTTCGCTTTATAGCCTGTCATGTTATCTTGTTTTAGTTGTTTCGTATCTTGCTATTGTATTGTTATATTTTTTTTCTTGCAAATATGCTTCGATTTCTTTTCTTTTGAGCTGAGGGTCTAGCATTATATATCGGAAACAACCTCTCTACCCCTAACAAAGATAAGGATAAGGTTTACATACATCCTAATCTCTTCAAACCCCATTTGTGAGATTACATTGGACATGTTGTTATTGTTGTTAATGTATATCATTTTTCAAATTCCCATTTTTAGATTTTTTGGGGGGAAAATAAGGTATAGACTTGATATTTAAGTCAAGTAACAAAGATATAAAGAGAGAAAAACTTAAGAAAAGCATACTTTGGTGGCTTGCTACTAAATGTTGAAATCAATTTAGTTTCAATAGTAATATACTATATTTTTCGTACTTTGGATTATCATCTTATTTAAGATACTTATGTTGTTGTAGTAATATACTATACCATTAAAAGCGTTCATCGTAGCAATATTTACATCATGTCAAGCCATCCTAGGAAAAGTTCACGTGCAATCGATTGGGACCACCATTTAAGTCATACTTACAGTTCGTAAAATTTATAAATGTACTTATTTCAAACCACTTTAAATATTTAATCTCTCATCGTAACGCGCATTTAACAAAATGTATGAAGTTCCTTACATAAATTATTGTATATCACTAAATTATTGTAACTTATTTTTAAACTTGGAGCGAGGCGGATATTAGTATTTATTTTTTCGAACCACTTCAATGTTCAAGAAGAAAAGTTCATTTGTAATCTAAGATGGTTTTAAAATCAAAAAGGTTAATCCAAGCCCATCCTATTTGATTTTACCCCCTAAGTCATTTGAATTTATCAATATGTAAATTGAATGGGATCATTTTTAAGCCTAACCTTTTTAAAAGTTTATTTTTAAACCCTTTTTCTGATTTTTCTTTTTAAAAAGTTTAGGTATAAAAAAAAAATTTCGCTTTATGAAAACAAGAATTTAAAAATCATGATTTTTGTTTTAAAAATTTATTTTTGCTTGCGAAAAACGAGTGAAGTTGACATATAATTGAAATTTAGTCATTTTTGTTTAAAACTCTGGTCGATATGCCTGAATTCCAACATATGTAACTTTAGACATGAGCCGTCAATGTTTGAAATGACTAGACGTGTTAAAATTCTAACAAAATGAATACAAATTAAATTGCAGTTTCCAAATAGGATATCCGTGAAATTTTCACTCAAAATCCACATAAGCCCCAAAATCAAAATTATAGTGTATTGTTATTTTTAAACTTAATATATACGTAATATATTATTCAATATTTTTCGAGTCTTTTAATGAGTTTAAAACTCATCTTAGTTATTCGATATATTATAGATTCATATTAAAATATACGATTCAAAAGAAAACTAATCATCGATTACAATTAAGATTCAATCTATATTGATTTTTAAGGAAAACATGGACACCACGAAATATCCATAATCTAGCATTTTAGTTGGTTTTATGTAAAAAAATTTAAAGAAATTAGTAACAATTAATTATAAATTTCTTTTAAACTTTGTAAAATAATCTAAATTATAATTTGTTAATAGTTTAGGTCAAATTGTTGTTATGAAATAAGCTAAATTTGTCTTTATTGGCTATTGACGCGAGTTTTTAACACGTGAGCGTTTTGTATAAAGGAAAATGGTCAAAATAGCCTTTCAATTATGTGAAGTCATCTGTATTAGGATAATACCATGGTTATTCCAAAAAAAGGAAAAAAAATGAGATAACTATAATTATTTAATCTCTTCGTCCCAAAAAGATTATATTACTTTCCTTATTAGTTTGTCCCAAAAAAATTTGACACATTTTTTAGGAAAATGATTTTTGGGCAGAATGGTTGTGGGCAAAATGAGCAGAATGGGGACATTTAAGACATTTCACATGGGTTATGGCGGTATTACGGACACTTCCCATTTTTTTTGTGCCAATTATGCCCTTCATGAAAAAAGTAAAAAATGAAAATTTTGAATTTTATTTCTTTTTATCACTTTATGTTTCAAATGCAGTAAAACTTTCTCTCTCTATTGACATACATTTAATGAGCTGTCTTTCCAAAACTTTGACAATTATTTTTCTTATTCATACCTACCATTTTAAAAAAAATTCTAACTAAAAAATTTGACTATCATATAAGTTTTTTTCTGAAAGGAGGAAATAATAAAGGCTAGCTTGATTACTTGTATTAAATGTAGAAAATAATTTTTACTTGACGTAGAATAAAAAATGTGTTAAAGCATATACACCTTATTACTAATTTCATACAAAGACCTGTAAATGTAGAAAAACAATGAAAGCCTAGTTTTTTTTTTTTTTGGTAATTAAACTTTCCATTAATCACCAAGTAGAGTCTTTATAAAACACAGCTTAGCTAGACACAACCAGCTATATCAGAAAATAAACAATCTCTATTCCTCTTAGGCCTGCTACCTATCTTATAGTTTAAAATTGTAGCTTCTGTATACCATAATCCGCCAGTGGCTCTAACATTACAAACATATGCAGTTTCTCTAGCTATAATCTATCTCTTGTAACTCCTTCAAAATTCGATTGTTCCTTTCCTTCCATACCGCATGTATAAACTCTGCATAGGCCATCTTAATCATTCTTGCCAGCTTTGATTTCCCTTTCGAGTGGTGAACAATCTAAGTAAAGAATTGGTTCCGGTGCTTGAATTAGTCTCTATTTGCATCCACTTCATGAGTTTATCCCACAGCTCTAAAGAGAATCTGCATTCATAGAACAAATGGTCCTTTCCTCACTGCTTTTACACATAATGCACTTAGTATCAACACCAACTCCCCATTTAGCTAATCGGTCAACAGTTAATAATTTGCCATGGCATTGCAACCACATTGTGAAAGGCGTTTTAAAAGGCGTTTTCGGGGCGAGCCCGGGGACGGGGCGTACCAAAAATGCCCCGAGGCGATGGGTCGGGGCGAAAGTCCCAGAAGGCGTACACCCAGCAATTCGGGCGTACGCCCGGGCGTTTGGGGCGAGTTTTTTTGTTGGGGCGTGTTGGGGCATAAGCCGTAAAACTTCTTCAAATTAAAACGAAATTTGTTAAATAAGTCCTTAGTATAATGCCCAAATTCTCAAAAGTCAACATATAATTACTCAAATGTTTTAAAAAGGAACTGAAACATTAAATTTGAAAGTCAAGACCTTTTTTTATTGCTAGAATGCCTAATATATGTTCTTTTCCAATTATTTATCTTGTCTTCTACTATCTCAAAAAAGTAACGACTTGTAAGTCACGTATAATAAATTGTACTAATTAGTTATTTGCATATATATATAGCGTATAATAAATTGTTCTAATTAGTTTTTTTTTTTTTATATATATTATATATATATATATATATATATATATATATATATATATATATTATTTATAGTTTTCTTCAATTTTTTACGCTATTTCACCTATTTAAAAGTATTTATTATAATTATATTATTTTATAAAATACTAAAAATTAAAACCCCATGGGGCTTACGCCTCACTGAGGCAGACGTAAAACGCCCCGCCTTATGCCCTCGCCTTTTAAAACACTGATTGTGAATACAACTTTAGTTCTGGCTTCATTCTGAAACATTAGGCATCTCCAGACCATCTTGGGATAATCACCTACCAATTGCAAGTAAATTTGTCTGATGAAGCTTCTGTTGCCTGTCATGTTGAGCGCTGGTTCATTGTGTCCCTTGCTCCCAGTATCTGCTGCACCATCCTAGCTTGATTGTGTGTTTAGATATTTTTATATATTAATAACCTTTTATATTATCCTTTAATGATGTATGTTTAAACATATTTAATTTTTTAAAATAGGATAAGTTCGTCTAAAAAATTAAGAATTAAGCTTTGATATTTTTCTCACAATCCATCAATTAATAATTATATTAAATTGTGAATTTTTCTAAGAAAATGAAAGATATAAGATTTGGTTTACCATTTATTAGAATTATATATGGAGAAAATAATTTTGTGACAAAACTATAGCGTAAGATAGCACATTTGATTACTTCTATAATTAAATTATTTTTGTTAAATGCTAAAAAAAATTGACTTGGATAAACATACATCATTAAAGAATAATATAATAGGTTAAATTAAATTTTATAACTACGATTTTAAACATATTTAATTTTTAAAATCTGATAAATTCGTCTAAAAATTGTGAAATTAATCTTTTTTTATATTTTTCTCACATTCCTTCACTAATATTTTTTCATTTCTTCTAAGAAAATTAAAGAAATAAGATTTGACTTACTACCTATACTATAAAAAGAGTTATATATGTGTTGATTCGATATGTAGAAAATAATTTTGTGATATAAATGCAGCACAAGACGCTATATTTAATTACTTGTACAATTACATTATTTTTGTTGAATGCTAATAAGAAATTTGAAGTGGTTGATTTGACGAATGCAATCATCTGATGAGCAACTAAGTCAACTACAATATGAAAAGAAAAAAAATTAAGATTATAATACTAACTTTTTTGGTGATAGAACTACGGCACAAGATAATACATTTGATAAAATGCACAATCACATTATTTTGGTTGAATTATAACAACAACTTCACTACTTACCCACATTTTCTCACTCATGTAGCTAACTCCTACACACGAACTTATTGTCGTATAGTAGCTAGTGTCTCGTGCAGTAATGTAGTTACAATATATTTAGCTAAATCATTATTTTTTTCCATGGACACTTATGTAGATCATGCAATGTCCTATGTTGTTATCTATCATCGGTTGATTTGAAGTCTGGCCCGTGTCACAAAATTTTGTTCTTTATCAATTTGAACATATATCGTTAAAGAATAATATAATGAATTAAACAAAATTTTGTAATTAATGTTTTAAATATATTTACTTTTAAAATCAGTAAATTTGTCTAAATATGTAAAATTAATATCTTTTTATATTTTTCTCACGTTCCATTAATTAACAATTGTATTAAATTTAGGTTCTTAAAAAATGAAAGAAACAAATTTTGGTTTACTATCTATACACAAGAGTTATATATGTAGAAAATTATTTTGTGGTAGAACTGTAGCCTAAGATAGCATATTTGAATGCTTGTAGTTGAACGCTAACAAATAATTTAACTTGGTTGATCTGTCGAATGCATTCATCTGGTGGTCAGCAAAGTTAACTATAGAAATTAGAAAAATAAAGAATTTAGACTATAATACTAACTTTTTGTGATAGAACTACGACACAAGATAACACATCTGATAATTTGTATAATTACACTGTTTGGTTGAATTATAACAACAAATTCACTACTTACCCACATTATTCACCTACGTGGCTAACTTCTACACACGAACTTATTGATGTATAGTAGCTAACGTCTCATGCGATAATGTAGTTATAATAATCATTAATTTTATCATATACACTTGTGTAAATCGACCAATGTCATATGTTGTCCTTTATTATGGATTGATTTAAACCATTTTTTTATAAACTTAATCTTGTTAGTAGACCCCTCTAATTATTCAAATGTATAAATACAATTTAATTAATCTCACTCGACATATGAAGTTATTTCAGCCCAGCGATAAGTAGCCCAACCTTGCGACTGACTGTTCACGGTTTCGAGTTTGGCCCGTGTCAAATTCTTTTTTAAACAAACGTCATTAAAGGATAATATAACGAGTTAAATTAAATTTGTAACTAAATTCTTAAGTATATTTAATTTTAAAAATCACGGAAATTCGTCTAAAAATGTGAAACTAATGAATTTTTTAAAAAAATATTTTTTCTTACATTTCATTAATTAAATGTTGGTTTTTCCTTAAAAAATAGAAGAAATGGGTCTTGGTCGACTACCTACACATCACAAAAAGAGTTATATATGTAGAAACTAATTTCGTGCTAGAAATATAGCCTAAGACAGTACATTTAAATACGTGTATAATTTCATTGTGTTTGTTGAATGCTAACCAAAGATTTAACTTGGTTAATCCGTCAAATGCAATCATCTGATGATCAACTAAGTCAACTATAAGACTCAGAAAAAAATTTAAAGAATTAACAGTTATAATACTTTCTTTCTTTTTTTGTGATAGAACTATGACACAAAGTAATACATTTGTTAACATGTATAATTACTTGTTTCGATTTAATTATAACAACAAATTAACTATTTACTCACATTTAGTCACTTATGTAGCTAAACTATACATACAAACTTGTTGTCATATAGTAGTTAATGTCTTGTGCGATAATGTAGTTACAATATATTTAACCAAATCATCCAACGTTATGTTGTTGTATATTATCGATGATTTAAACCATTTATTTTAAACTTAACATTATCTTATGTAGACTGATCTTTATCCTTTATGTAAAGTGATTTATCACATTTGAATTTCAGCACTTAATAAAAATCCCGCAAAAAATGTATTTTTAATTAATTTAATATGCATTAAAAATAAAAACACACATAATTAAATAAAAAAGACAATGTAATAATAAGTTAGGTAACATAAAAGAACATGCTAATAAATTGCATATATATCAATTTATTAGATTTAAAAGGTAGATAGGATAATGTAGAATAGAAATGGTAATTAAAATCGGCCATAGATGTAATATAAGGTTAAGAATAATACAATTTGAATATATTATTTTGAATTAAATTAGTATTTATTTAAGTCAATTAACATAATTCTTAATATAAGAAAAATAAAACTTCAAATATGAGATGGTAAATCATCTAGTATTTAAGTATGTGTGTGTGTGTGAATTCATAATGCAAGCGTGTATATTAAGGGAGTCAATTATTTACTTTTAAAGTATAGCATCATATATCATAATGCAAGAGAGAAAATTATTTAAATTTAAAATATATAAGAACGCGTATGCAAAATTGTGAGTTATAAGTTAATTGCTTACTTTTAGCATGTACACATGATGAGTATGTAAAATGCAGAAGAGTTAGTTTAAGATAGTGGTTCATTTTTAATTAAATTAACTAAAAATAAATTTTCAACATTTCTGTTAGAAATTCTTACAAGTAAGAATTTTCAGTTGAATTTAATATTTATTCAAATTCAATTTATATAATTTAACCCTAAAGTTTTTATAAATATAAATTTAATTTCGATATCTAATGTATTAGGAAGATAAAAAGGTAAACACGCTAAGATAGTAATTATAACTTTTTTGGAGGGAAATAAGAGTAATTGAAGCCAAAAACTAATAAGGACAATATAAACTTTTTAACTTTTATGTCCATTTTCTGCTCATATGATTCTGCCCATTTAGCATTACCTTATTTTTTATATTTAAAAATAATTTAAATTTATCAAATTGATTCACTACCACAAAAATATTTAAAACTTGTTTCAAAAGTATTCTTTATTTTTTAATCTTCGTATCAATTCAGACTAAGATAATCTCTCGCATGGAGGGAGTAATATTTATAAAAAAAAATTACTTTAATTGTCACACAGTGAGGGAGCATCCAAAAGTAGATAAGGGAAAGAGAGTTGTAGAGTTATAGAGGTAATTGAATAGGAAGAGCAGAAATGGAGTGTCTCACCATTGCTTCTTGTGTTTCTTCTTCACTTTCTTCCAAAACCACGAATTTTGGTTCCTTCAGGTTTACCCCGAAAGCAGTCCAGAAGCATAGCCCCTTAGCCGCATTGCAATCAGCATTTCATCTTTTCTCATCATATGCCCCCAAAAGGAATGTCCATAGTTTCCTACCCCATTTGGTTGCTTCCATGGTACACTAAATTCTTTTTATCTTCTTACTCTCACTACATATATGCAATAACAAGTATGATTATTGACTACACATTAAAGATTTTTGCCACCCACTTCCTTTTTCTTCTGCCCCTATAGAAATGTTGCGGTAAATTGACAACTTGGTGCAACAAAAAAGTCTAATTTTGTTAAATTTTCCAAATGGGTATAGAGGTAAGGTCTACGTATATCCTACCCTCCCCTGAAACCACTTGTGGGATTACACTGGATATGTTGTTGTTGTTGTAAGGTTTGTTGATTGTTTGATGTTTGTGTTTTTTTTTTTTTTTTTGGGATTTTGTGTTCAGGAAGAAGTGGAGCAGACTTATATCATGATTAAGCCCGATGGTGTTCAAAGAGGCCTTGTACGCTTCACTATATTCTTCATTCTTTGAGTTCGGATTATTGGAAAAACTTTAACTTTATGTTTTTGAATTGCTGTTTGAATGTTGAACATATGTAACCTAAATATTGTTATAGGTTGGAGAAATTATATCCAGATTTGAGAGAAAAGGGTTTAAGCTTACTGGATTAAAGCTTTTCCAGTGCCCCAAAGAATTGGCAGAGGTTTGCCTTCTTGACCTTTACTTGGGTGTCAATAATCCCTCTTCACGGATTTTTATTTGGTTTTGCGCCAGGTATCCTGTACCCGACTAATCCATATTCACTCCGGAAAGTCCCACTTTGCGAGCTAGCGCTCCTTACCAAAGGCAACTCCATTCCCAGGCTCGAACCCGAAACCTCTAGTTAAAAATAGAAGGGATGTTTCCTTTTAGATGTCCCAAAGTTTTCATCTTATCTATTGAGGTTCATTTAATTCACAATTACACTTTCTAAACTTGCAAGCGAATGCTTAGTTCCAGTTGACAACATAAATTATATTTGTAATATATGAAGATTGGATTTTTTTTTTTTTTAATAACCGTGGTGTCGGGGCCAGCTTGCGCGCACCTCGACATGAAGATTGGAATTATAAAGTTGGACAAAATGTAATTTCAAAATTTTATGTTGTTTGGACCGCAAGACATGAAAATAATAGGAAAAACAAGTAATTCTGTAATAATTAAGGAGTGGCAGTTTACTTGCCAGAAGCAATCTTTAAGGGTGGGGTTGGGTGCTAAGGAAGCTTCTTACGATCCAATTGCTTCCATTTATACTATTGAGAATTCTTTTGTATTTTCTCGAACAGTGCTATGATTATCTTTGCTATATCAACCAAAAGAGAGTTGAAATTGCTAAGTCAATTCATCCCTATTAATTGTGCTGTTGGTAAAGTTGCTTATAAGTTTTCAATTGTTACAGGAGCATTACAAGGACCTACAGTCCAAACCGTTCTTCCCCAAGCTGATTGACTACATTACATCTGGTCCTGTTGTCTGTATGGTAGAATTTCTTTTCATTTAGATTGTTGCTTTCATTCACTAAGTCAAACCAATCAATTACCTCAGCAATCTGAAAATTGCAAGAGTTTTAGACTGTATATTGTCTCCTAACAATATTTTTATTTTCCCAATCTTTTAAATTGTATTTATTTTTGGCAAGGCTTGGGAGGGTGTTGGTGTTGTTGCTTCAGCACGTAAGCTAATAGGAGCAACTAATCCTCTGAATGCTGAGCCAGGCACAATTAGAGGAGACCTTGCTGTTCAAACTGGAAGGTAGAGCCATAGATATTTATTATGTTGTTTATTTGTTTATGTTCAGCAAGTACCAAGTCATGGATGGAAGCTTTTAATGTTGTTTAATTAACAATATTTTGATGGAAATCTATGTGCAGAAATGTGGTACATGGAAGTGATAGCCCCGACAATGGCAAGCGTGAAATAGGTAAGTTTTTTCCTAGTTTGGCACAAGTAGTTGAGTAGCATGTAGAATTAACTTAATGTGGCTTCCCCCACATGTCACTAAATGTAGTCACCTGCTTTGAGCTGTTAGTTTAACATGAATTGGACTTATACAGAATCTTACAGATTGAACAGTGGTGACTTCAGTTTTAATATCATGAGAGAAAGCAAAGACCTCTCTGATATATATATATATTTTTTTTTTTGATAAATAAGGTAATATTTATAAAGTTAGCACCAACAACGTACTTCAACTTACTGCAAAAAGTCATTAAAATGATCCTCTACAGTCTTCTATTTGATAATTAAGCAAAGGAAAGATCTAAAGTTTTACTCACAAAGGACTCTGATATGATATATCAAATTGTGTGGATAGGCACCTAATAAAAAGGTTTAGAAATTTTACTGCTGTAGCATATGTCTTTAATTGAACAAAAAATGAGCTTATGTTATGGTCTAAAGATGATAATGGCACAGTACAACCTTCACCCGGGGGCATCCTAGCTCAAGGTTGAGGGTCTTGCTTTGAGTGCCTTCACCGGATTGGTTTTTCTCCAATAAGGAGACACTAATGTTCATTTTTTGCACCATAGTGATTGAGCCATTGAGGAATTGTTGATTTATTGATTTCATGTGTATTCACACTCTGCAATTGTGTATCTGGAGGAAAAGAAGTTTCAGTAAATATGCCCTCCAATTCACTGCTTCAGTCTCTGTCTATTGTCTCTCTCACCATCGTCACTCCTCTTTTTGCGCCTGTTCACTTTTTTCTTTTTCATATTTCCTTGAGTGCTGACAACTGAATCTATTAGTAGAGAAGAAATCCGAGGAAAGACCCAACATGAAGTTAAGTGCATGATGACGTTGTACTTGTTGCTCCTTTTATGGTCTAGTTCTATAATTTTATAGTAAAAGTTAAAATCTTCTTTTTTGATAAGGTTTCATAGTAAGTGTAGAATTCGAAGAATTACATCACACCTTAGAGGCCTATGGTTTGCCTCACAATTTCGGCTTTTAAACAGCAAATGAGAAAAAGTTTCTAAAAAAATGTGCGTGCAGGCTGACCCTTGCTTGTTCATATCTTACATGCTTGTAGTTTTTATGATTTGTGGTGGCTAGAAGTAAAAGATCACGTACAGCTAGGATGTGTGTTCAGTAAGATGGCTGACAAGTTGTTTTTCCCTCTAATTCAAGATTTGTCTACTTATATATAGTGGGTAGTGAGTGGTAGTTCTTGGAAATTCGTTCTCTGGCAAATGAAACTGAAGTCTTTAGCAGAGTACTTTAGTTTGTTCTTCTAGATAAAAATAAGTTGGCCTTGATTGTCATTTAATTGGTGTTTTTTTTTTTTTTGTGCAGCTCTTTGGTTTAAAGAAGGTGAATTAAGTGCATGGGCACCAGTTCAAGAACCTTGGTTGGTGGAATAATACCTTAGCGTTATATGATTCTTCAGTGAAGTTTTGGAGGTTTGATCTTAACTGTAAGAGATGGAGAGTAGTATCTCGTATTCGGCTTCTGTAATAAAAAAATAAAATACTGCGGTGTAATTTTATCATTTTTGGCATGGTTGGCCTGTTTATGGAGAGGTTCGCTACTGGGTTGTGATTTTTCCAACTTGATGTCAAACTACAGAATTAAATTTATAATTGTTATGTTGGTTGTTAATTCGTTGTAGTTCTCAAGGTACTCTACATTTTCCTTGCACACATTCTCTTTGTTCTTTTGAAAAACTTTACAATGTGTTTCACACAATCTACATTAGTTACGTAAGACTTGCTTATATTTAAACAAAGTGAACTTTCTCCCCATGCTGCTTGATTGAAATATTCTCTTTTCAATTCATTTACTAGGGTAGGTCCCAAGGATATACAAAGGACAAAATATAATATGACAAAAAGATGCAGCAGCTTACACAAAGTTGCCCAATTTGAACATAATAGCGAGACAACTCCCTCCACCCTGGTCCCAACCTCCTCTCCTGCCGTCTTTTCCTATCTAGAACATTGTGATGGTGTTTATCTCAACGTCGACAAATTAGTTAGAAGAGCAGTCCTTGGTCCCTTCCAAACATGTCTTACGGACAGATCTGCATATTAGAATAGTTCAAATATTCATCTGCCATCTCCCACCTTTGGAATGACGAAAGTAGCTCACTTAAGAATTTTTGAAGAGGAATGTAAACTATGTTGAATAGACGCAATATGCAGTTTTGGTCAGTTGAGATAGGCTGTTGAGTTTGTAGCCGTGAAAACAAAGAACAAATCACATCTCTACAATTGCTTTTCCATTCGCAAAAGCTGCTTCCTATTACAATGATCTGGAAGTTACCCCATCTGGCACTTAAATTAAGAGGATGGTTTCCATGAAGCTTATAATTGAATATTCAACAAAAGAATGAAGAAAGAAATTCCAAGAATGAGTTATTGTTTCCCATCTCCGGATTCTATACCTTGCTTCTGATTGTCACTGCTCTGCGTGTTGCTTTGCATTTCAATCAGCTTCTGTTGCTCCTCCTCGTCAGCTTCTTGTGGATTTACATCTTTCACAGCCTTGGGCTTGTTACTTGTAGACTGCTGGTACATAACGCCACCAGACATGCAGATCAACAGCCCCACTGTTCCAATAAGTTTGGAGTGTTTATCCCATATAACTAGATTTATCACCACTGTCAAAAGTTTATTAACTATGCCAAGAACAGTAAATCCCGTAGCAGAGATTGCTCTACGGCAAGAAAATCCAAAGAAAGAGATGGCTAAACCAAACAAACACGACAGGGCTACTGGTAACACCACTTGAAAGCTGTGCCAATCAGACTCGTCCTCAATTTCATGCTTAATTTTCTTTAATTCACCCATGATAAGCAGCTCTATAGGAAAAAGCAGCAAAGCCTCAAGATTGTTGTACAGCACAAGGCCCCATGTGTTTAGACCAATCGTCATAACCACGTGCTTGATGTAAACAAAATCAATAGACATGCTCACTAAATAGGCCACTGCCCAGCTGTAAGCTGTAAGCGTGAACTGGTAATCTGTACTGACATAGAGCACGCTACCAGCAAATATTGTACCAAGTGAAAACCACGTTTTCATTGCGGGCCACGGCTGGTGCAGGTAGAGGGTCTCTCCTATTGCAACAAAGATGGGGACTGCTGATCTGAAGACAATAAAAGTATCAACATTGGCATGGAGGAGAAGCTCACTGTTCGTGAAAAGAGATAAGTAGAATATAATTGCTGCAGGTAGAAATCGCCACATTGTTAGAAGATCAAGTTTATCGTGTTCTATAAGCTTGAGCCATCCGCACATGAGAACTCCAGCTGCACTTGTGAAGTACTGCAATGCAGTTAGAGCTCCGGGGTAAGGAAATTTCATTATGGCCCACTTGTTAATGATGGAGAGCAACGATGCTGAAAGACAGTACCCTGCAGCTATACCATAAACCGATGCCTGCTCAAGTAAGCCACTATACCAACTTGGTTGGTGACTAGGAGACGGTGAAGAAGCATCCAAAGAAATTCTGGCATCTCCACCTTTAGGATCTTCCACATCATTTGACATTTAATCTAATAAAAGAACAGGGAAAACAGATTCTATGAGTTTCAATCAACCATTAACAACTAAAATATTTTACCCTTCATGCAAGCATCCTGCAGAAGCTAACCCTTTTTTTTTTTTTTCTTTGATAAGTAAAGTTATTAATATAAACTTAGTACCAAGCTGATACTGAGACAACGTACAACAAAGCTAGATAGGAATCCTCTAAAGCTGTAAGGATTCCAGAAAATCCAGCATTAAATCAAAGATCATTAGAAAGTTCAGCATTACACCAAATTTTTTAACCTTGGATACATCTATTCTTCAGCAACAAAATGTTCTCTTCCTTCCCCTCAAAACATCACCAAATTTATGAAGCCAAATATTATTATATTTTATCAAGTTTATGAAGCCAAATTTATTTACAACAATATCCAGAAACAATAATTTTGTCAACCACTTCATCTATGTGTTTTAGTGGCGGATCATCCTTATATACCGCAGCCCATAGAGGATGTGCTTCATTAGCTTCAGAAAATGAAGCTCATATTCCATTTATGTCTGATGAATCCAGAAGTAGCATTTCTTTCTGTATTTGCATTTTTTTTTCTTTAATCATGCCTTTAATAAATCAGTATCAGTGCTTGGCAAGTGCACGTTTACTAGTACATTCATATTACAACACTAGCTGCAACACTTATTCTAATGCCAGCAGCTAAGATTTAGATATACACTAATAGGATACTCTTAATAAGCAGAACCACCGCATCATGCCATCATCCATAGCGGATTGTGCAAGGAGGTTCTGGAGCAAGATAAATGAATGAGTATTCAACAGTAGTACAATTGAAATATTATTTGATTATGCAGATTTAGTACAGGAAGAAAACTCTGCGCTTTGTCCATGGAAAAGATCACAAACATTGGCTTGTCTGGATATTGGTAGTTCATGTTTGAAGAACGCCTTAGGATGTAGAAACAACACCTTCTCTCATTTTTTCAATCACAAAGGTCATTCGCTGCTCCTTCCATACATCCTTCTCAAGATACAGTTCATAAAAAGTTGCCTCACTAGAACTTCTCACTGCCAGTGAAGAAGTGCTTCTTGTGCCGTAACGCCCCTTGGACGTTTCAGTGTCAACGAATATGGAGCTCAACTGGTACTCCCACTCAGGGGGATAGATGCCTGTCAGGTTGCTATCTTCTTTAGCCGAGTCCCTCATTATTCTTTCAGCTGCCTGTCCTATTGGAATTTCAGATTCGCCATATTCATCCAATAATTGCTTGAAACTACATTCCAGCCGTCGAGACTTAGGCCATGGAGAGTCTAGTGTTGCGTTTGATAAAACATGAATACCGGGTGAAACCTCAGTCACGGACATACCGCTGTCTTTTGGTCGGTTGGTTATATAAACCATGGTCATCGAACAAAGATCAGCTACTATCAAGTTAAAACCATTATATTCACCCGCTTCTCTCAAAAGTTGCTCTGAAAAATCATGAGGGCTCCGATCACTCTTCAAGAATCGAACAGGAAGGTCTCCTCTACTCTTGGCGTCTGAATTTGATTTGATTTCGCGAACATTAGTAAGGAAAGCAACTCTTCCGGAGCGAGTACAAGCCAGCCAAGTCCCACCAGCAAGTTCATCCCTTCCACCAAGTATATCACTATCTTCCCACCATGCCAAAGGTTTCGTTGGACGGTCGTGGTATTCATCTCTGTTAAGGAATAGGAGGAACGGATAGAGAGGATGGACTTTCCATATGAATACGGCTATACACATGCTTTCTTGCCAAATGACTGCACTTTCTGAGTAATGGTTTCTGTGGGAGAAAGACGCAAAGGGACCTCTTGAGTCTCAATTAAAGATCGATTAAAGAGAAAGGGGCTCTATTTTCTTTTCCAATTCTTTTTTTTTTTTTTTTTGAAAGTTTAATAGGCTAATACGCATGCTGCCTACCAGCTAATTTCATTAATAATCTCGGTATTTACAGTTCACTAACGAAATGAGCTAAAACTTTACCCCATTTAAGCTACTTTTGCCTATTTCCTAAGCAGCTAAACTATAATTCACTGATTCTTCCCCCTTTTTTATGACACTGCATTTGTTTTAGCCGAGAGAACATTGGAAGGGTCAATTGCTGTAAACCTCTAATGCCTAGAAAAGTCAACCGATTAACAAAACATCCATTTAGCTGCTTTGTTCTATTTCTAAGCGAAAACTAATGAAATTCACTGGTTCTTCCCCCCTTTTGTGACATTTCATTTGTTTTAGCTGTGAGAACATTCAAAGGGTCAATTGCTCTGAACCTCTAATGCCTAGAGAAGTCAATCCATCTGTGCACAAAATGGAACGATCTAAAACATCAGCTTCCCTTTCAATGCATTACTCTTCAGATTAAAAAAAAATAACTTCAAATTTCTGTCATTTACAGGAAGTCCAAGATATTCCTAAAGCCCAATTCCCAAACAACTGATTTATTACATCTTCATGTCTATCAAAAATGCATGCTGTCACTAGTATGTTTTAACATTATTTAGATTTCCAGAAATTTGATTTGAGGGTCCAATTTCACTAGTACTCTTTTCTTCTAAGATCCATCAACTTTGCAGGCTACATCTGGTATACTGAATTTACATAAAAGTACTCATTACTCAAACTAACATATTTCTCTATGAACAGATAAAAAAACAGGGAAAACATATCATATCGTATAGTCCCCTAATGCTTCAGAAGTTCAGATGCATACCTTAAACAGAAGCTGCTCTCAAATCTTTCAAAAATCACTTGCAGTCACTAGTTCCTCAGAAGCAACAGTCTGCATAAAAAGTAGCCTACTTTAGAAGAAATTAACAAAATATAGTCGAAAAGCTTTTAATTTTATCAATTTAAGTAATATTCCACATTAAAATTTAGATCCACTTCTGGAAGGACGAACGAACAAATAAATATCGAGAAACTGGAGAAGGACGGTTGCCGGCGACGATCCGACGGCGCGTCGGTGGCGCGTAGACCAAAGAGTGCGTGTTTGAGAGAGAAAGCTGTGGTTCTGTGGAGGTGGAAATGAAAGTGAGCAGAATCGTTACTAGACCTTAGAACTTTTTCTAAATGTCAAAAATGATTCCTCAAGTTAGTCAAAATAGCAAACAAACCCTCAAGTTTAACAGCTAGGAGTCATTAGCTAAGCATTGAGCTCAGGAATCAGTTTATTTGCTAATTAAAATTAAAATATAATAATTCAATTTAGTCAAGGCCGGCAACAACGCAACATGCTCCAATTTGTAGGCCTAATCTACATTATCTTAATCCACATTTATTTGAATGTTGAAAAAATATTTTAACATCAAGATTTATAGTCTAGTGGTATCAGTGAGAGTCTCTTATACAATAAAAGTCAGTTCCATTCTCATTATCCCATTTGCCCTTCTCCTTCCATGATCCCACTATGTAATGAATTTCTTAAAAACTTCCTTAATTTATCTTTTGCATTCGGACCATGCATCTTGGTAGTTATTTTTTTATTTAAATGATGAAAATATTCCTTAATTTTTATCTTTTGCATTTGGACCATGCATATCCTATACTGATCTTTCACTAGTGATTCAATTCCAGCCCCGAAAAGAAAATCTCCTATCCGACAATGGCAAAGCTGCTTAGTCTAAAGATTCTCTAATAAGATTTATTCGAAATCCAAAAGTAAATATATAGTATTACTACTAGCTAAGAATCAAGAAAGGCTAGAGAAATATACTGAGCAGTCCAACTTTTTTAAGCAATGGTTATACTTGCCGCTTCGCTGCAATAGCTTATCAAAACTAGTAGACGCAAAAAGTGACAAGAATCTCTAATAGCCAAATAAATAAGTCAAAGTTTGTATTACATATAGATTACTCAGTTTGACATGGTCATGAATTGGAATTGACATTATTGTGGTATTTTCTCTTGCAGTCCCTATGTACTATATACATGAGCTCATGAATTTTAAGACTCAACACCAAATTATCTCATAGAAGCATACTTTCTAGTTTATAGCAATAAAATTAGCTAATAAGACACAATGGTTATGGTAAGTACTAATGTTGAAGTTGTATGTAGGGAGACAATTAAACCATTGCGTCCAACACCTAATCACCTTAGAAACTACATTCTCTCTTCTATTGACCAAAATGCACCTCCTATTTACATCCCTGTTCTACTTTTCTACCTTACTAGTACTACAAATATTATTACCAGAGATCAAAAGCTATGCATGCTGAAGAAATCCCTAGCTGAGTGCCTAAGCGAGTACTATCCATTGGCTGGCACATTCAGAGATGACTATTCTGTTGTTGAGTGCAGTGATGAGGGGGCAGAGTTCATTGAAGCTATAGTTAATTGTAATATTTCCCAAATCATTGGAACTTCAAATGTGAAGTTATTGAATCAGTTGCTGCCCTTTGAGCCCACTGGCAATTGGGGTAAGCAGCTGAAGCAAAAAGGAGATGAGAGGGAAGTGCTTGTAGCTGCTCAAGCCAATTTATTCAGGTCTGTGTATTTTATTCTTTCTTTCTAACTAAACAAAAAAAAAAAAAAAAAAAAAAAATCACCATTAGCGGTGGCTGATTTTGTTAACAAAGTAAAAAACATAGAGTGACTAGACCAAAATCTTTATAAACAGTGGTGGAATCAGAATTTTCGCTAAGATAATCTAAAATGCAAAAAAGTAAATACACGTGGAAACCAAGAAGTAACATCAATAATAGTATATACATAAACATAATTTTGACTTTCTATATGCAGTATAATTTTTCGGCAAAATGAGTTTGGATGAATCCCTTGCGTTCTCTAGCTACGGCCAATCAAGTTTGGGAGAAAAGAGAAAACCTTATTTTTTCTATACTTTGATATGTTGAGACATAGTAATAATGATTAAGTACATTAATTAATACTGTAGTCTCTCTAGTAGATTAAACATTTACATGAGATGGTCACACTTTGACATGGTATATTAAAACAAAGAGGTCATGACAAAAATATTTTCACGTGTTTTACCCATTAAAAAGGAATCATGAGGCTGCCATAATGTAAGAGGGTGAGCTGAGACCTAATATAATTAAGTACTAATTAAAAGCGTGCTTCCTAAACATTTTTTGTTTTTTGTATCCTCTCTTCAGGTGTGGTGGCTTTGCCATAGGTGTGTGCGTTTCGCACAAGATTGCTGATGGAACTTCAGTAGTTGCTTTCTTGAATTCATGGGCTTCCAAATCTTTAAATACCAATAGTGAAAATACTAACACTGTCCCTCCTCCAATTTTTGATTCAGCAAAAAATTTTCCTCCTAGAGAAATACCCCGTTATTCTCATGACACTGGAATAACTAACAAAACAATCGTGACAAAAAGATTTATTTTCGATTCATCTTCTATACTAGCCCTGAAAAATAAAGCATCAAAAGGAATTATTGGTTCATTAGACGAAAATTTCAAGTTTCCAACTCGAGTTGAAGCCGTTTCAGCTCTCATATGGAGGCGCGTCCTCGCCCTTTATAGATCAAAGCCAAAAGCAGCAAAAATTTGTGTAGCAGTTCATGCAGTGAACGTAAGGCAAAGGATGGAACCACCAGTGCCAAATCACACTTTTGGAAATTACTGGACAGTTGCAATAGCCCCTGCATTGCTACAAACAGAGCAAAATGCAGGGGACGATAGTAACATTAACATGACAATACTGGTGGAAAAACTGAACAAATCAATTAGGGATATCAATGCAGATTATGTGGATAATGTTATCAAGGGACGAAAAAATATGAACGTCTTGCGTGGACCCTCCAAAAATGCTAATGCACTCGATAGTAATTTTGAAGAGTCAGAGCAACAAAAATCAAGATTGGATGGTGATTCAGTAGAAACAACAGTGAGAGATTTTTTGAAGGGAGATTTAGAAGTATGTAATTTTACAAGTTGGTGTAGATTTCCAGTGTATGAAGTGGATTTTGGATGGGGTAAGCCTGAATGGGTTTGCAGTCCAATTAGATCTTTCAAGAATTTGGTGATATTAATGGGGACTAAAGATGGAGATGGTATGGAGGCATCAGTTAATTTGTTAGAAGAGGACATGCTTCTGTTTGAAAATGATCCTGAGATTCTTTCCTTTGCCTATTGTCCATGATTCAAGAATGAAGTTCCAAATTAAAGACTCTTGGATTTTGAAGCCTTTTGGCATTATTGAATTAGTTATTTGTATACGGTAAAAACCGATACAACTTGTGCCCTGTAAAAGCCGGGTAAAGTTTAGAGGCGTTTGATAGGAGAACGAGGGAGAGTAGGGTCGTAACAACTGATAAGAACGAAGACTGAGGGGTCGTGAGTACATTCAACTCTGCGTCAAAACCAAATGTATTCTAAGGAACACGGAAAACCCGAGCCTAATAGAGCACACTCAATATAGGTTCGGATAATCAGTTATGGAGCAGGTCACACGTCATCTGACCGTTCCGCCATTTGTGCTGACAACAGTACGGGTGTCAGACCGTATGGACGCAACCTTATCCATTTTAGTGTTTTTTCTAGAAAGACTTTTCTTGCATTGTACTGAGCCTATTTGTTGTTAGCTATAAATAGAGAACCACCCCTTCCTTTTGTAGTTTAGTTTTTTCATTATTATATACATTTGTAATCAGAAAAGTGGCAGTGGAATCTTCTTAAGTATTTTGGCTCGGTTAAGAGGAACATCTTCCAGACCAAAACAGTTTGCAGAGCTTGTCAACTTGTCTTTCTTGATTTCCTTCGCTTGTATATATCAATATATTGCTATTTAGTTGCTACTATTTTATACTATCAATTAATCTAACCACATATCCTATCAACCACTTACAAATTTAATTGTTATCCACTTTTGGGGGTAAACAATCATTAATATTGTCTGTCATTTTTATCTCTAGCATTTTAAAACTTTTGTTATCTAAAGGAATTTCGTGAATAACGATAACAATAACAATTACGCTTCAATCCCAATCTAGCTGAGGTCGGCTGTAAAATCCTTACTATATATTCATGTGGCTTCATTTGAATCCGTCTTCATCCTTCCATATGAATCTATGGGAAAATGAGGCTTAATTAGGGGGATAGAGAACAAATGCAAAGGTTTCCATACCACAACAAATATTGAAGTTCGTTTATGTGGTCTTGAAGCAAGCAATATCAACTTGTTCTATATAAAATAATGGCCGATTGCAAGGCTCCTAATAATTGGAGTTGCTAAATGGGATAATTAAACCCATATGTGGATGTGCGTAGCAAGAGATCCACCAGTACCGCATGATCCAATGCGCAGACTGTTCTACAAATTGTCCCCTTGCTTTCTGCTGCTTATTTTATTTGTCGTATTACTGCAATTTGGGGTTTTCCGATGATCCTTAAATTATATGACAATATATTTTTTTTTAAATTATTAGCGTAATGTAATTTAACATATCATCATAAAATATACTTGTTGTTCACCTTATTGTGTAAATACGTCATCAATGCGTATAATTTAAACTCTTTCAAAATTTATATGCGTCTCGTGTTATTAGATTGAAGTTCTAACTAAGATGGACGAATAACGAGAAGTGATAGAATGTCTGTTTTTTCTTTGTTTTTTCCTCACTTCTTTTCTTCCCCTTTTTTCATGCTTGTGCCTTTGGAAACTCTGCGATAAGGTAAAGAAACAGTAAAAGTAGAATTTATTGAGAGACAGTGCGACAAGTCCAAAATAGAACTTCTTCAGAAACAAAACTCTTCCTTCCTGCAAGAGAGTCACTAATGCTTAATCATCTGTTAGTCTGATTTGCTAGTTAACTCCTTTTTGGCATACCTAAAACTGAAATAATGTTCAAATTTTGAATCTGCCTTTGTCTGAGCTAGCAACAACTTATCTGGAAAAAAAAAGGTCACTATTCTATAATATGACTAATTAAAAGGACCATACATATTGAGCAGCCGGAAAAACTTATAAAAAAGAAGTGTCATGTAAAATGGAACAGAGCGGATAATAACTAATGGCTGCATAGTTAATTATATTAGGTTAACAAGGTGATAATCTATATTAATTATATAGGTGGTGGGAAGAGGCACACGCAATACAAGCAAGCAAGAGAATAGCAGAAGAAACACCATCTTCTTCAACATTGGAACTGCTCCTCTTGAACTTGTTTGTTTTTCCTTTGTTGCATTGCATCAGCTGCTTCTGTACTTGGTAATTTTTCACCTCCTGTTGCCTTATCTTCATTGCTTCTTCCACTCTAGATACCATTTTTTCTTAGTCTTCAAAGAAACTTGTACCTGTTTTTATATAGGATACTGTGGAGTTTGAAAGACTTAGGATTAGGAAACAAACACTGATGTGCCTTCTTAAATAGGCCTCGGTAGCCACTAAGTGCCAAATGTGTAATAATGGAGGTGTTGATGGAAATAAAAGTAAAGTGAAGTAATAAAATATTTGATATATATCTATTTAGTAGTAATAATTGTTAGATTCTGTGCCTTCCCTGCCCGTCTGAACACGTCTGTTGTATAAAGTTTATAAATTACTATATATGTGTATGTACTATTAATACATACTTTACTGTATATGTATGTATTATATTGTTTACCCTCTGCTATTTTCAGTGGGAAACTAGCAGCTATTTGGATTATTGGTAAAAGATCTTGTGAAGCAATTAATTGGTATAGACCTATATTCTCAACATTAAGTAAAGTGTCCTGGATAATTTTAATTGTGCATCCATATTCAATGCTTTCACATTTGAAACAGTAAGACTTTATATAATAGCCACAATTTAAACCTTCTCCCACCAAAACCAGCGTTACAAAAAGTACAAAGAGGGAGTTTGAAAAGGTAAAAAGGCTGTCATGGCCACCGTTATTGTAGTTGAGATAATAATCATGACTACTTTTCATTCAAATCAAAGGAGGAAGAAATCAATATCACCCAATTCCAATACAACTAAAAGCACGATTTTTCATGTGAAAATTACTCATTGGAAATGTTTTTG
This sequence comes from Lycium ferocissimum, assembly GCF_029784015.1. NCBI lineage: Eukaryota > Viridiplantae > Streptophyta > Magnoliopsida > Solanales > Solanaceae > Lycium > Lycium ferocissimum. Next base: position 34,366,124 of record NC_081345.1, on the reverse strand, counting down.
ATGGACTTTCTGCTCGAAAATCTTACTTTGTTATAATTCCATTTAGTTTCTTACTTTACTGACTATAAGATGAGTGTAATTTATCATATATCATGTATAATTGAGAACATACATAATAATATTATTTAGAAATCGACTCACTCTTTTCAAAATCAAAGTTAGAAATAAATAGACAAGTAAAGTGGACAGGGAATATCTCTTTTTCTTTACCCTTATAAAAATTATAAAAAAAAAACACAAAAACAAAAACAAAAACAAAAAAAACTGAAATAATCCTCTTTTTTTTTTTTTCAGTCAATGTATGCCACGTGACTTGGGAAACAAGAGATTCAACTCCTTTAGTCCATGAGAACAGAAAGGCAGATGAGATTCATCCAATTGGCCAAAGAGTGAAACAAACGCACATCGATTGTTTCAAACTTGGATAGGATATATTTTGACTCTTAGCAGGAGATATATATACATTGTATTGAACTAACTATATGTCCTTACATATGTGGAAACCACGGCAGAAAGTCAGTATACTTTTAAAAAAATATATTTTTCGTTTGGGGCGGGGGAAGTCCCAACTCCAAGTAATTTAAGGGTTTAACTTATATGTATATTATGTTGAAAATGTAATCATACTTAAAATGTATTTTAATATTTAGAGATCATTTGTCTTGTCTTTGAAGTTGTTAATCTTACTTGTGTAATTCTCTTTCGCATTATATATATATATATATAGAAGTTAAAATTGCAAAGGCAAAGGGGAAAAGAACATTAACTGTGATAATTGAACTTGCACACCTAATTAAGAAGACGGATAATTGTCTTATCCTTGAGTTTTAGCTCAATATAATTTCAATCCATAATACTTTCCATTAACATTTCTAATTGGACGTTTTTTACACTTTTTTCTCCTAGTCACTCAATAGAAAATTGAGAACATCCATAGATGAGTTATTTTTGTAAGACACGGAATATGAACGTACTAAATATTACCATGCATGCTTACTGCCTTACTCCACTAAAATATATATATTATAGAATAGATAAGATTCCTCCATCTGTATCAAAAAAAAAACAGGTTCAAGTACTAGAAATGAATAAATTTTTAATAGGGAACGATTCATCCTTTTGATGGATCTTACTACACGTAAACTCGAATTAATTGCACGGGTGGATTCTGATACTATATGGGTAACCAGAAAATGCGTACTATACCTGAAAAAGTATGAGTATTGCACATGTTTTAATATGGTACTTGCTGTTTATACATCTTTTGACTGAATCTAATAATACAACAATCATTAATGCTCAATGATAATCACCCTACTTGTTCAAACTGTTAGTTTTAGACTCAGCTGGATATTTACTTTGGCCGTACTCAGCGTTGGATCCTTCTTTGACCATCCAGTGCTCAATCATAATTACTTTACTAACCAATTATAATTCATATCTACTTTACCACAATTGAATAGTCAGATATATTAACCAATCACCATTCTATGATTGCTGACTATGAGAAAATGTATATAGATAAACGTATGAGTTAAACTAAAACCTCCTCGGCCATTTATGTACACTCATATGTCCCATTTTAAATTACAATATTTAACTGAGTTTAATGGAGTATTGATTAGACTCAGAGAAAACATATCATTAATGTTTAAGATTTGAATAGTTAAATACATTGAAAAATTTAAAAAATATAAAAAATTAAATTATAAATCAATGGTGTTACTTGACAGATGCCCAAATGAAAGTTGTGATATATGCATGTAACTTAGGACGGAAGGAGTTACTTGGTTAAAGTGACTAGTCTTTCTTATTCTAAAACAAACAAGATATCGAGAAATATTTTAGGTAACTTATTGATTATGATATAAGTTTTTTGCAAATGCGTCCACTCATTTACTTATTTCTTATTTAATTTCATTAAGTTCAAATTCTTATTCATAGCCATTCTAACATTTTTATTTTTTACATTTTTATTTTTTTATTTTCATATTTATACTTATTTTAAATTTTGGGTCTCCAAGCAGTTGAAATTCAGTCACGAAATGCCTTGTGCAAAGGCATGTGGGCATGTTCCCCTGGTGTTTCTCGTCCTTATCCTCTGCTTAGCCTCTTCTCCATGCCCAAGTTTTCTATGAAAATGAAAGGAAAAATGACGTAATAATACTACTTAAGACTCTATATTACAAAATATAAGGATATTTTTTCTTATTTACAAAATATACCAACTAAATTAAACATAACGGATCTGAAAAAAATAAAAGTCCACCCTTCCCTTTCCTTTTTCCCATTCTCTATTTCATCCACAACAGAGAGCCACACCCCACCTTTCCTTTCCCCTTCTCCCCATTCTCCGTTTCCTCCGAGAACTCCACCGCCCCACCCTTATCTTCCCCTTCTACCCTTCTCCGACATTTCCTTTGGCGAGTTCAGGCCACGCTCCGGTGGCAGATCCAAACAAACACGATTTGAAAAAGCGCAGATTTGAAAAAATGCAAATTTAGAAAAAAAATATTGAGAGAATGAAGCCATCAAATTTCATTCTTCAATACATATGGGTCTGCCATGGAAGCAACTTCAGCATGAAATTTCTCCAAACACTTCAAAATCTTCGCCGAATATACCATCGGAGGAACCCTCTACTTCTGATTTGAGTTCTGACTTGGTGTTAAAAAAATCCAATCTCCTATTTTTTATCGATCTAGAAGGGAAAGGGGCGGGTTGGAGTCTAGCAGAGAGAGAAGGAAGATAGGGATAAATTGTTGACCATGGTTAAAATAGTTGATTTAGCAAATAAATTTGTATGAATATTAGATGAAAGTTGTATACAATGTTATTGTAGTTGTATTAGATTTTCAAAAACCTACATGAAATTTTTACAAATTTTAAGCAGTTATATACATATTTCATACGATTTCTATACAGTTTTCATACACGAAAAATATGAGAATTCTAAACTTTGGGTGAGATATACATATTTCATACAATTTTCATACACAAAATTCTGAGCGAAAATTTTAAGATTTGAGCGAGATATACACATTTCATATACAAATTTTCGTACATATTTTGTAAGAAATCTATTGGTTTGTTTTGTAAACTGAAAAGTATCGTCATATTTTATAAATATACTCTATTCTTATGTATATATAGGTTATTCTCCCAAAATGAAATACATATGATATACACACAACAAAATAAACAAATTTTAACTTTTGTTTTACAAATTTAAGTTATAGTAACAATATAACCAGATTCTATGTACACTTACACGTCAAACTTGGTAAAAAATAATTTAAAGACAAATTAAATGCATGAAACATTAAGGACCAAAGTTTGTGCACATGTTTTTTGTTGCATGTGAAACAGAGTCAAGGAATGGGGTATGAGTGCATGAGCCCATTATTCTTAACATGAAGGGGCCATGGCTCAAGAAAATGGGTTGTTCGCCATTTTCTCGACAATCATTCTTTCTCCTCTGGCCCTTATAAATCTTGATGGAGACTTCTATTCTCTATATATTTTTTGAAGTTTATACCACTCAATGTTTTCCATCAAATTTAATAGAAATAAGTAACACATAAAACTAATGATAGGACTTATGTGTTTTTTTAATTTTTCACCCAGTATTCCATATCCATGAGCTTCGGCTAATTTGGATTCGCACCATGCAGGTCACTAAAAAGGAAAACATTCTCTACTTGAAGGATCTTTGAAACTGAAGAAGTTATTGGTTGTTGTAACTTGTAAGCAGTGGCGGAGCCAGGATTTTCGCTAAGAGGTTTAAAATATAAAAAAGTGAACACACACAGAAGCTAAAGGGAGTTCAACATTTACTATTTATACATAAAAAATAATTTAAACCATGTATAAACGGTGTAATTTTTAGTCGAAAGGGTTCGGATGAACCCCCTGAGCTCTACCTGGCTCTGCCCTTGGTTGTAAGTACAAAGTTTTGACAAAGGTTTCACATTCTTCCGGTAGTGATTTTTTTTTTTTTTTTTTTTTACATTTTTAGTTTGTTTGGCCAAGGTTTGTTTAAAAGGTGATTTTTTAAATGGTTTTCAAAAAAGTATTTTAGCAGTTTGTCTTTGGCTAATCAATACAAAAATCACTTTAGAGCAACAAATATTATTTGGCCAAGCTTTTAAAAAGTGTTTCTACATTTATTTTCTAAAAAAAATACTTAAAAAGAAATTGGGAAGAAGCTGCTTTTTTCAGTTTCTCAAAAATGACTTATGCTTCTAGTCAAAAATATTGTTTCTTCTCCTAAAAGCTTGACCAAACACTTTAACTTTAAAAAAAAAAATGAACAAAAAACATTTTTGGCCTTGGAAAAGCTTGGCTAAATATGCTATTTGTTGTGGAACCTGATGATTCAATTAAACCAACCAAGACTTTAGGGTCTGTGGTTCCTTTCCTTTTGAGAACTTTATGTAACTATACAATGTTAAAAACTACATTACACATTTTTAACACAAAAATTCATGTTTCAGTAGTAGCCATATTTATTCAAAAGGGATAAGGCACCATTACCCCCCTAAACTATACCCGAATTTGCTACGACACACCTTACCTTTCCCTGGGCCCTATTACCCCCCTAAACTTATTTAAAACGGAATAATTACCCCCCTAAACGCTGATGTGGCAAAGAGAGTGTGTTACACTCTCTTGGAGAGAGTGAAAACATAAAAAAAGGGAAAACTTAATTTTTTTTTCTTAAAAATCTGCATTTTCTTAAAATTTGAAAATAAATCTAGTCTTCCACATTTAGTTTTAAAAAAAGGGTTTTCCACATGTTAAGAAAATAATTAATTTTTTCAAAATTTTATAAAAATTCAGTTTTTTTCACATTTTGGCAAGAAAAGCACTTTTCCGGATTTTATTTGAAAAATAAAAGTGTCCTAAGAAAATGAAATCATGAAAATCAAGATTTTTTAAGACATTTTAAAAAAATAATCAAGTTTCCATATTTTTAACAAATCCATTTTTCCATATTTAAAAAAAAAAAAATCATTTTTCAGTTTTTTTTTTCTTTTTCAAAAACGGGTTTAAAAAAAAAACAAATTTTCAATTTATTTTTTTTAAAAAAAGGGTTTTAAAAATCCTTTTTTTAAAAGAAAATTCAGTTTTTTAATCCATGTTTTTAGTTTTTTTTTTTTTTAAAATGGGTTTAAAAAAAATCAAATTTTCAAATTAAAAAAAAAAAACGGGTTTTAAAACTCATTTTTTTTTAATGAAAATTCAGTTTTTTATTTTTATTTTTAAAAAAAATTGACACGTAAAAAAAAAAAAAAAAAAAGAAGAAAACAAATAAATACACATGTGGCAAGGAGAGTGTATGTCACTCTCCCATATGAGAGTGAGCATCACTTTTAGGGGGTAATTATTCCGTTTTAAATAAGTTTAGGGGGTAATAGGACGGGAAAGGTAAGGTGTCATTTAAAGAAAGGTCGGGTATAGTTCGGGTATGCAAGAATGGTGCGCTTTATCCCTTATTCAAAATAAATGTCCTTTACTTTCAACCAACTAGCCCTTAAAATATGCAAGAAACAGTTGTATTAAAAAGATCACTTTCCTTTTCTAATGTCTTTCTTTTTTATTTCTTTTTATATTGGATTTTTTGTCTTTTTCTTTCCAAGTGTCTTTATTTGTTATTTTTCTTTTATACGAACATAGTTTGCTATTTGTTTCCATTTTGGAATGCAAATAAAAATATTACAAATATTTTATTGTAATATTTGTACATCTAATTGTTTTTTTTGTATATTTTTAAATTTCAGTGGCGTATGTGATAAACCATATATTAAGAGAAAATTCTGAAAGAGAGAGAAAAGACTAAGTGCAGTAAATGTGTATTAATTTAAATAGACCCATTAATAAATGTAGAGGGTTACTGACCTTTAAATGTGTTTATTATGGTATTTATTTTTTTTCTTTTCAAAATGCCATATTTGTTATCACATGTGTTATATTTGTTACTTTAAAAAAAATGTGTTATTATTGTATATAAGTTTTACTAACTGATCTGATGGGTAAAAATTTGCTTTCTTTTTTCAATTGCTCTTTATGGGCTATGCTGCATCAGCACCGAATCAATCAAGTTGGAATACATTTAAGCCCAATATTTCTTTGAATTATTTTGGGCAATTTGCAGGATTGTCCTTCGCTGAGGTGGTCTTTAATTTTTTCCCTTCGCTAAAAATTTTTTGGTTTCGGATTTGAACCCCCGCTCAATCAAAAATTTTAAAAAAATTCGCAAAGGAGAGTTTGGATTCACTTGACTCTGCCTTGCGAATTCAAACATCTGTCTTGCAAAAATTTCTTCTTTTTTTTTTTTTTTTTTTTTTTTTTACTGAGCTGGGTCAGAACCCAGAACCCCGGAGCATGAGGCGAAGGATAAAAATTAAAGACCACCTCAAATGAAGGAAAATCCGCGCCCAAAAAAAAAGAATTATGTTCCTACCCAAATAGAAGAGATGCTTAAGGACCTGTGACTAGCCCATTTACTAGAATCATGGCACATTTCTGGTTTAGATCTGGATAGCTGGTTTCACCATAATTTCCCCTTGTTGACTAACAATAACAATAGAAGCTTTTTAATATGTGGACATTTTTACAATGAAGAGGGTTAAATTTGCCCCTTGACCTAAAGGAAATGGTCTATATTTGTCCTAATTTTTTTTTAAGAAGGGAGTCATTATTCTGTAGTAACACCATTGTCTTATTCACACTCGAGACTTCCAATTGACTTTAATAGAATTTAAAACAGTGATCAATTTCACTGCCAAGTTGAATTCTCATCTATGTTGGAATTTCAACACACAACTCCATCACTAGTACTTTTCATATCACCAATAGAGATAAAGGTGTGAGAGAGATTATCTGAATGAGGTGATTTTTATATGAATATTTTGCGTGTTCTTTTGTGAGTATCGCGGAAGGAAGAAGTGGTGATGAAGTAATGATGGTATTCAAGTGAAGTTTTTTATAAGTGGATAGAATAAATTATAATAGTGGTGATTGATTTGGAGGGAAGAAGGATGCTGGCTGAGGAAGGATGTTGGCTGAGAAATTATGGTCAAATATGGATAATTACGTAAAACATCACCCTCATAATTTCAAAATTAGACCATAATTTCTCAGTCATTATTGTTCTTCCTTCTAAATCGATCATCACGAAAAACTATTTTCTCTCGTTAAAAAAAACCGTAGCTTGAAAAGCTTCTGCCATTAGTCAATAAAGAAAAAAAAATAGTAACCTATTTTCGTAACATTAAAGGTAAAAATTACTCTAATTATCAATTTAAGTGTAAATTTGGACTTTTCCGCATTACAAAATAAGAGCATTTTTGATCCATCCCAACGCCCAAACAAATTTCTTTAAAATTCAAAGGAACTAACTACAAATGTTAAATCACAGAGTTGTTCAATAGAAAAAAGAGGAGTAATTTATTGTTTTTGGTTGGCCTCAGTGTTTTAAAAGGCGGGGAATAAGGCGGGACGTTTTATAGATGCCTCGATGAGGCGTATGCCTCGCTCGATGAGGCGTAAGCCTCAAGTCAAGGGGAGTAAACCCCATGGGTATTTAATTTTTAGTATTTCATAAATAATATAATTACAATAAATATTTTTAAATAGGTAAAATTGCATAAAAAATAAAAGAGAACTATAAATAAATGATATATATATGTGTGCGCACGCTCACAAAAAAATAATCAAAGCAATCCATTATACGCCACTTACAACTTGTAATTATTAATAACATAATTTTACAAGTATAAACAATACAATGAAATAAAAGCTACTATGAAATGCAAATTAACTCTAACATCTTAACTTTCAAACACTGAAAAAATCACAGAACACTGAAAAAATCACAGTTTCTTAAAACACTATTACTATCATACTATTCATTCTATCTCCCTATAAGCAAAAAAAAAAAACAATAAAATTTATCAATATTACAATTAAAACGTAACTTCTTCATGAACAAAAAATAAAATTATATGATAATTCTGATACATAGGACTGAAGACCAATGACAAGTGAAAATGTATAATTCCGCTATGTATTTTTAAAAGAAATATTAAGTGATATTCACCCTCATCACGTTCTCAAATAGTAAATATCCAATACTCCGATTTGTTATTTAAGTTACACCCAATTTTTTTATTTCTATAGATGAAAAACTATAAGTATCCTTATTTTGTTAAACAATTATGAGGGTGAATGATTTTAATTAAGGAATTTAAAATATAATTTGTGTAATAATGATTAGGCGAGCCTCAGGCGTTAGGCGTTTTTAAAGCATACGATCGGACGCTTAGGGTATAAGCTTCACGAGAACTAAGTCCCGAAGTGTTTTGCCAGTGCTTTATTTCGAGGTGAGCCCCAAAGTGAGCCCCGAAACTGCCTTTTAAAACACTTATTGGCCTGCAGTGAAATCAGTTGAGAAAAAGTGAATAGAGTGACAGGGTGTAAAAATTGTCCATATGGTGGCCTAAGGGTGGCAACCGGTTCAGGACCGAACCGGTAATCGGTTACTAAACCGGCCGGTTTCCGGTCTAAAAATCAGAACCGGCCACCGGTTCCGGTTTACCGGTTTCAAACTGGAAACCGGACCGGTTCGGTCCAAAACGTTACAAAACCCTTTTTTTTTTTTTTTTTTTTTGTATAGTATATATATATATTATAGTATTTATTAGTATATTGTAGGTATATTTACATATGTTATATAAGTTTATAAGTAAAGTTTATATATTATATCGACTAACAAAAGATATATGTATATATATATTAAGTTATATGCTTAAGTTATACTACATATACCTAAAATATACTAAGAATATACTTATATATGTCAATATACTTAGGTTATACAACTTTTATATATATATATATATATATATATATATATATATATATATATATATATATATATATATATATATATATATATATATATATATATATATATTATATGTATTACATATACTACATATTATATATGTTTAAGTTATATGTATTATAACTTAAGTTATTTATAGCTTAAGTTTTTTTCTAAGTTTATAAATTCCTATTTTATAAATTAAGTAATTTATATTATAAGTATATTCTTAGTTTTTTCTAAGTTTATAAATTCCTATTTTATAAATTAAGTATATTTATATTATAAGTATATTTTAGTTATTTTTCAAGTATACAACTTTCTAATTTTTAATTTAAGTAGATGTATATTATAAGTATATTCTTAGTATATTTTAGGTATACTCCTAACTTAATATAAGTAAAAATGTGAACACAAGTAAATAGAATAAAGCTCAATGAGCCATATATTTTATTCATTCATGGATAACATTTATTAGCAAGTTGTAATTTTTTTTAACTTGCAAATAATACATGAGTTGCAAAGAAATAATAGAATAATAAATCAAAAAGTGTCAATCATTTAGCTAATATCCGCCATATCATACTTGGTCATGGAGGTATCTTCAAAGTCTTCCATTTGGTCCTCTCCACTTGCTATCAAATCTTCAATCTCTTCCTCTTCGTCTTCCACCGCTTCTAAGTTTTAGTTGCGTCGCTCCGATCTAATCCAATCGCGAATGCACACTAGTACTTGCAAGCTAAATCCGGATAATGAGTGTCTATGGTCTCCAATTTGTTGTCTTCCTTGGCAAAATGCACTCTTCGAAGCCACGGTTGATATTTGAACCGTAAGGATATCACGATTCATTCTTGAAAATATCGGATGACTCGCCTTGTATTTCTTCCACTATGCTAAGACGTCCAAATCATCTAGTCGGTTGATATCCACATTTGGCTGCATCAAATAAAAGTGATATTAATCAAAGTTTGCATTATGAGAAGGAGTTGGATGTGAATGTAAAACTTTTAAATACTACAAACCCGACAAGCCCTTTTTGCTATTTTGAGAAGTAGTGGGGTGTGAAGCAATGGGTGTAGCATTTCTTCCAAATTAGAATAATGACTAAAAACTTTTCTAAACTCGGCATCAATCGCGAACTCGGCGTCAATTAAAGATGGTTCAACATCCTCTTCAATTTCTAAATAGGTATAAATTTGATTAACCAATGCTATAGTATAAGACATTTTTAAACAAGGATTTAAAAAAGAACCCGATATAAATAAATTTTGTTGTCATATTAAATATAGCCGCTTGATAACCGGATTTATTTTTATACTCTTATAAAACTCTAGCTATTTCCGCTAAGTAGGCTAAAATTTCGGTTACCGTGGGATAGAATTGTCTAGAAAAAGCAAGAGTTGCATTATAAATTTTTTGTAAGAGTTCAACACATTCCTTAACATCTTCCCAATCGGTAATATTTAACCAATCATCACTATTTGTACTAAATGGTTGTAAACTTGTTGTATGGGAATCCTATAATCATATGCTTGTTGTAACATAATGTAAGTGTAGTTCCACCTAGTGTCAACTTCTACTTAAATTTTCCTAGGTCTAAGGTCATTTTCCACACAAGAATTCTTAAAATCTCTCAGTTTTGCCCTATTAGCGCTACAAAAAAGAAACGCAACCGCATTTCTAACTTTTTGAATAGAATCTTCAAAACACTCAAGACCATCTTTAACAATCAAATTTAAAATGTGACAACTACATCTCACATGAAAAATATTTTTTAGCGGAGGGTTTAATTCCCTTTTTAAAAAACCAATTGCCTTTGTATTATTAGAAGCATTATCTAAAGAAATACAAAGTGTTTTTCTATAAATGTTAAAAAATCTCATAATAGTAGACATTGAATCTGCTAAAAATTTTCATCGTGACGACCTTTCCCTTCATCATATAAAAAAGCTATAATTCTTTTTTGCATCACCCAATTATCATCAACCCAATGACATATAATAGTAAAAAAATCTAACTTGTTAAGACTAAGACCCAAATAAATTAAATACATGGCACAAATAAAATCTATATTTTTTATACAAATCTATAACATCCGCTCTATAAGTACTTCTAGGAATACCCTCAAATAACGAATTATAACAACGTTGAATATAAGTAACAAACCCCAAACCCGAAGGAAAGGAAAATGGCAGAGCATCAAAAGCAACCATTTTAGCTATTTCTACATACTCTGTTTTCTTGTCATATTTAAAAATTTTACCGGTTCGTGGGTTTATTGTCATTTGAATACCCCCGCATTTGAACCCGTTTGCTCTCCCCAAACATCCTTATGTTTACCTTTCATATGATTCGTTAGTGTACCCGTTCCACCATCCTTACTAGTTTGTTACTTAAAAACAAATTCTTGTCTACATATATTGCATGTAGCTGTTTGTCTTTCCTTATTCTTAGTCATAAATCCCCAGATTTTAGCGGTTGGCTTACGAGTTCTTGGAGGTTTGTCTTGTGTATGTGATTGTGCAGGACCTGTATCTCCTATGAGATTTTCGGGAGTTTGTGTTTCATCATCATCATCATCATCATCAATTTCATTAAAAATGTCGGTATAATGTTGTTGCATTGCCTCATGATCTAAAAGTGGATTATTTCCACCAACATCAATACCTAAATTAGGTGTTTCTTTCACAAATGTTTCCTCATTAAACCCACCCCTAACAATACCATTACTACCGGCACCACGTCTAAATCTCTTCGCCATTATTAAATAGAATTAGTTTAAATCACACTCAAATAAATCACAAAAAAATAAATTGCAACAAATTAAATTGCTAGAATTAAATTGCGTAAATTAAATAGCGAAAAATAAAGATAGAGTTGGAATGAAGGTACCAAATTGCCAGACTAATTTCTAATAAAGTGAAGGCGGCTAGAATTGCAAATTCATCAAAGCTACTTCGGATTGTTGCAAAATCACCAACTTCACCAACAATATTATAATTGCAAAATTAATAATTGAAACTAGAATAAAACTTTATAATATTTAATTGAGAGAAATTTAAAGTGGCTAATTGTTGCAAAATAGCTATAATTGAAAGAAATTGAGAGAAAGAGAAGAGTGAATTGGTGTGGACTAAAATTGGAAATGAAAAGGGATTTATATAGGGGTGGGGGATGGGTTAAAGTGTAAAAAAAAAAAAAAAAAGTTTGAGGGGGTTTTGGGACCAAAAGGGGCGTTTGGAGCCGTTGGCAATGGTCATTTTTGCAAAATGGACCGTTGCCCAACGGTCCAGCCCACTCAGTTAACGGGCAGATTAATTTTGACCGGTTTAACCGATCCGGTTCCGGTCCCAAAAAATCAAAACCGCACTGGTAGGTTTTAAACGGTTAACCGGAACCAATAAACCGGTTTCACTGATTTCAATTTTGCCGGTCCGATTATCCATTTGAACCGGTTAAACCAAATCGGTTGACAGGCTTATGGTGGCCTTACACCTAGTTGGATGGTCACACAAACCAAGGGGCAGAAGATTGAGTCTGTTTTCAACTCGTAATCGTGGGGCACCTAACCGCCTCCAACGCACGGTCCCCATACATTTTTCTCCACCCATTTTTTCCTTTCCTTGTCCAAATTTTTCTCTTCTAGAGAGCAGTCCTTTTTGAAATTCCGTGACCCATCCAGATAAAAAGCTAGATTTCCGCCTTCTTCCAGAACTTACTATCAGTACCTTCACCTGAATTCCCAGTTCCCTGTCTAAAAATTGGACACCCAATGAATAGTATGACATATCCTCCATTTAATTGGTTTATGATCCTGGGTGTGTGAGGCTTTTGAGCTATTCCCTTCGTTTCTAAACAAGTGCTTAGATTTTTCATTTTGTTTTAAAATAAGTAGTGTTCAGAAATTCAAGAAGAAGTTGATTTTAATCTTTCAAAATTACTCTTATTTACGTAATTAAGAATCATTAATAGTATGTTTCACCAAGCTTATTTTTCTCCAAAAATATTTATTTTAAAAAAGTTAGGTGTGTGGTTAACAGTGGCGGAGCCACATGTAGTTGAGAACACCCCTTCGTCAAAAAATTATCCTGTATAGCTAGGTAAAAATTTTGTTTTTATGTATATATATTACAAATTGACACTCCTTGGCTTTTTCGTGAATTACTTCTTTATATTTTGACCCCCCTTATAAAAATTCTGGCTCCGTCACTGGTGGTTAAGCTTTTGGAAGAAAATAAGTGCTTATGGGGAATAGCAAAAGCAGTTTTTTTTAGTAGCTAAAAAGATAATTTTTGAAAAAAAAGATGCACTTAAAAGCACTTTTTAAAAGTTTGACCAAACACTAATTTTTGCTCAAAATACTTTTTAAATGAATTGGGGCAAACACAAATTGCTATTCGTCAAAAGTACTTTTTTGAAAAACACTTTTTAAAATAAGCTTATATTAGAAGCCTTGCCAAACAGGCTAGAAGTAGCCTTTTTTTTTCTACACATTTAATTAGGGATAAGTTATTAAAAATACTTCTAATTTTTTAGGAGTGATCACTTTCTTAAAAGGTGTGCATAAGCTAAAAAATCACTTATTATAAAACACGGAAGGACTAATTCGTGGTCATCTAGACAAATACTACAACCTCTATTACTTCTTACAAAGTTATGAATATCGGATAATTTTATTCATCATGACTTTAACAAATATAAATAAATTACCTAATCTTTTACCTCCATTTAAGTTTAAATTCAAGTGCATAAATAAATAAAAACAATTATTTTCAAATTCAAATAAACACATGTTTCCCTTCAAAGAAATTAATAAAGTTGTGATAAACATTCACGTAATTTATGTTGTAAAATTAAATAACTGCTAAATATAAATGGATGCATGTGTAACCCCGTTTTTTAAAAACAAATTTCACTCCGTTAGGAAAATTGATTTATAAATCACACTTGGGAACCCGATTAAAATCCAATCACATTTGCGTTTAAATGTTTATGAAACTCTAGTTATACTCCCATTTCGCACGCGTGATTTATTATACGAAATCTCAGAAATTATCGAGGAAATTAGTTAAAAAGGGTCTTCATAAAATAAATATATTACCCGATCTATTCATTTGTAGAGGGTCATTTAATTAATTATCCCACTGAAATTGACAAAATCAATGAAGTGGGAATCACATAACTAACCGTCTCTCCCGGTCTCCCATTACCAGAGCCACTTCTATTAAACTCTTCCACCCCACTACACGCCATTTCACAAAAACCTCTCAATTTGATCAGACTTCATTTTTCCTCTCACTTCACAAAAAGCATGGGTATATCAATTTCGTTTTCACTTTTCTTCAAAAAATTTGTGCATTTATGTTATGTTTCAGTTCACAGGCTTTGACTAATTTCATCTTCTTTGTACCTTTTATGCAGCCAAGGTTAAGATTGGAATCAATGGTATATACTCTTTCTTTTTTCTCATCTGAATTTGTAATTTTCTTATGTTTTCTTTGCTTTCTTGAAATTGTTTATTCTGACTGTCATTTATTTGAAGGTTTTGGAAGAATTGGACGATTGGTGGCCAGAGTGGCTCTGCAAAGAGATGATGTTGAGCTTGTTGCTGTTAACGACCCCTTCATCACTGTGGAATACATGGTACATCGCAATTAATGATAGTAATCTATGAATTAAGCTTGAATCTCAGTGTAATTTGGTTTGGTTATATGTCTGGTATACATTTAGTTCATGTAATTGTACATTAGTATTTATATGATTATCAAGATTAGGCTATTTTGACATTCATAGTTAACTTCCATGATTCTTCTCTGTTTTTTTCTTACTTCACCGTACTTTTTTACTCTCGTGAAGTATAGGGAAAACACAACTGTTTTCCATTATCTGCTGTTGAGATGGTTTATGCTTTCTGAAATTCACATGATGAAATTGACTAGAAACAGTATCAGTAAATTTTTAGTAATTTATCGTTGGTTTTTGAGGGCTTTAAGTGGATGGAGATTGTATATGATGATTGTAGCATACATACATGTTGACCAGTAAATGTATTGTTGGGTTTTGAGGGTTTTAACTTTTAAGTTGATGGGATTGTATATGATGATTGTTACAGACATACATGTTTATCAGTAAATTTATTGTTTGTTTCTTAGGGGTTAAGTTAATGGGTATTGTATATGATGATTGTTGCAGACAATACATGTTTATCAGTAAATTTATTTTTTGTTTTTGATGGGCTAAGTTGATGGGGATTGTATATGATTATTGTTGCAGACATACATGTTTAAGTATGACAGTGTCCACGGTCAATGGAAGCATAATGAGCTCAAGGTTAAGGATGAGAAGACTCTTCTCTTTGGTGACAAGCCTGTTACTGTATTTGGCATTAGGTAAATATATGTCCTTCTTATTAACATATGAGAATTGTATTAGAATTTCTCTTGGGTCAAGTCGAATGTCTGATTGAACTTACTGTGAGGATATATGAAGAAACCCAGAGGAGATCCCATGGGCTTCAGCTGGAGCTGAGTACATCGTGGAGTCAACGGGAGTCTTCACGGATAAAGACAAGGCTGCTGCCCACTTGAAGGTTTGTGATCCTGAAGAACGTGATTCGTTCTTATTTTGCCTTCCATGTTCCCAAATAATAAAGGAACTGTTTGTTTTAATATGACTATGGTTTTTCATAATACATAGTTCGACACTCCAACATATAAAAATTTCCCCGCTGGACCGAACATTTGATGCTTGAAATCATGTAGCGGACTTGGTTGTCATTTTTGCTTTATATACGTTTATGTATACATAAGTTCCAGCTTGTGTGTATATTCCAAATATTGTTTAAGTGTTAGTCCTGATACTTAATGCTTTATGCATTTGTTAGTGAAGGTGCAATTTTTGAGGCTTTACACTTCTTTTGGGGACTATCGGGTAAATTCAATATAATAGACGCCTGTTGGCATTCCAGACTCCATAATTTTGTATTATTCTCCTGTCCAATGACTTTTTTTTTTTTTTTTTTTTTTTTTTTTAATGGCAGAGTACGTTGTCATCTTGAAAGCAATTTAAAACAACTCTGTTGATTTCGCTACATGCGTCTTGGTGTTAGTTAGAGTACATGGTTTGTATTGGCTCTATATGAGTATTTCTTTGCAATAGTGCTAATGCATGATATTTGAGTCTTGACTACTTGGATTGACCATTATTTGGATTGTTATGGTTATCACATATTTCCTTGCACATCTAGCTTGATTTCCTGAATTGGTTAGTTGGTGTTAAGTGCCTGCTTAATTTTTGTTGGTTGTTATCACCAGGGTGGTGCCAAGAAAGTAATCATTTCTGCTCCTAGCAAGGATGCGCCTATGTTTGTTGTTGGTGTCAATGAGAAGGAATACAAGCCAGACCTCAATGTCGTTTCTAATGCTAGCTGTACTACTAACTGCCTTGCTCCTTTGGCAAAGGTTCCACTTTGTGTTTCTTGCCCTGTTCTTCATTTAAATAATATTTGAACATATACGTGAAATTTAAATGATTTCTCAAATTTTCTGACGTGACTTTGCAGGTTATTCATGACAGGTTTGGAATTGTTGAGGGTCTTATGACTACAGTTCACTCCATAACTGGTAAGTATTGCTCATATGTAATAAGTTAATAGAACTTCTGTGGCTTGTGTACTAAGTTGTTATTTTTGTAACTCAGCTACCCAGAAAACTGTTGATGGACCATCAGCTAAGGACTGGAGGGGAGGAAGAGCTGCATCATTCAACATTATCCCCAGCAGCACTGGAGCTGCTAAGGCTGTTGGAAAGGTGCTACCATCATTGAATGGAAAGTTAACTGGAATGTCTTTCCGAGTTCCAACTGTCGATGTCTCTGTGGTTGATCTCACAGTGAGGTTGGAGAAAGAAGCTACCTATGATGAAATCAAGGCCGCTATCAAGTAAGATTGTGTACTTTACTTCTTTACTACCGCCCCCATTCCCTGGGAAAATACAAAAAGCTTTTGTACTTCATTCTATCCTGGCAACTGGCAAGTGTATACTACAAGTGTCCCTCCGTGGATTTAATTCATGCAAAAAATGAACAATAGTACCGGGTGAAATAGTAGAGAAGGCCTTATGGCCCCTCTGAGCTGCTCATTTATATTAATTTGTTTTGGCATTTCATTAGGGAGGAGTCTGAAGGAAAATTGAAGGGTATTCTTGGTTACACCGAAGATGATGTGGTATCTACAGACTTTGTTGGAGACAACAGGTTAGCATGGATTTCAAAATTCTGTTTGGTTTTATGTTTCCAAATGAAAGAATGGTTTTTCCTTACTCAAAACATGTGTCTATTTTTTCTGCTTAATGCATTTTTTGTGCCCTCAGATTAGGTATTTCTAGAGAGCCAGAGTGTTAATTTGACTGATTTGTAATTTAAATGAAAATAATTTGCAGGTCGAGTATCTTTGACGCCAAGGCTGGAATTGCTTTGAGCAAGAACTTTGTGAAGCTTGTTTCTTGGTATGACAACGAAATGGGCTACAGGTAAATGCCTTTAAATTTAGAGCAGCTGTAAGCCTGTTCTTTTGCATGATATCGTGTTCTGGCAGAGGATCAATCTGTACTTTCTGCTTCTGCCTATGGTTATTATTTAGCATTCGCCTCTTCAAGAACTGTGAAAAGCAGTACTTTATGGTTTGTGGTTATATTTTAGCATTCGCTTCTTCAAGAACTGTGAAAAGCAGCTAATATGTTTACCCCGCTTGGATTGCAGCACACGGGTGGTTGACTTGATTAAGCACATGGCATCAGTTCAGTAATGTAGCTGTTGCGAGCATGGTGGTTACCTAACCCTTGCGAAGCATAATTAGAAAAGGAAAAAGCAATTTAGAATAAAGTAAAATGAGAAGCTGTTTGACGAGTTTGAGGGGCTGTCTGTTTACTACTGCATTTTGATTTTGGGTCTTTTGTCGGAATGTGGCTTTCCCCAGATTTTCAAATTGTCTGTTTGCAGAACTCTGGATATGTTATCCTCTTGTTTTGTCTTGCTATCATCAGTGTATAATAATATTGGACCCGCACTTATGTTTCTCACCGTGCCTCCCCCTCTTCCCACCCAAAACCAACCACAGAAAAAAAAAAAAAAATTTGATAAGAGATAAACACAAAAAGGAGAATTAGGTTGTGAATCGGAGGAATTGGTAGGTACTGGGCCAACTGTAAAGGGCTCCTCAGGTGCCTTTCCGAGCCTTCAAAAAGCCAATTAGGGGATCTGGTGCTCAATGAAAGTGATATTGAGAAAAGCAGTATATCACTAAGGGATCGTTTGGTACGCAGTATTAGCTGGGATGTCTCAGTATTAACTGTGGGATTAATTTTGTATCATGTTTGACATAAGGTATAAATTTATTTTGGGATAACTTTATACCTTGTATCAAATAAAGTATAAAATGTATCCCAAATTTAAAGATGGGATATCTCATCTTATTTCATAAATCCTGGGATAATTTTGTGTACGTACCAAACGACCCCGAAGCGGATTGTCCGGTGAAATTGGTCCCCTCACTTTCTGTTTGTCAATTGTTGTTTGATCCTATTGGGCAACGGCCAATTGGAGGAAGGATTCACACCTTGTATGGGAAAGAGCAATTTACAATTTTTTTGTGGTGTTCTGGTTTTGTTCATATAGAGAGAAATGGAGAGAGATCTGATGATGGGAGTAGTTATTGAAAAGGAAGTAAATATGTCTCCTTTCCTTCTTTAATTTGTCTGCACCCAACTCCCTAACCAAATTAAGAATCGAATAGAGGCGTCTTAGTTGTAAAATTTTGACCTTCAATTGAAAACAGGTCAAGTAATGTGGAAAGTTCAAGCCCCAGCCTTCTTCCTCTCAAAGGGGTGAGTACAATTAAGACAACGATGGGAGTACTAGGGTGTTTGCAAAGTGAAGTTCTCTTTGAATATTGAAAATTCAAGTCTAATTCAAAGAGAACTTCACTTTGCAAACATCAATATTGAAAATTCAAGTCTAATTCAAAGAGAACTTCACTTTGCAAACAACCTAGTACTCTAATATAAGTATAGGAGATTCAAGACTAATTCAAAGAGAACTTCACTTTGCAAACAACCTAGTATTCCTATAGCTAGATTTAGCTAGACTACTTCAAAGAGAACTGCCATTTGATAGTCCATTATTTTAGCTTCGCTTTCTTCTTCACCTTTCCCTTCTCTTCCTTTTTTGCTTTTGGCAATTCTGGCTGAGTTTTGGCATTGTGCTAGCTTAGTAGCAGACCTTTTCTTTTGGCCTCCCTCTGTTCTTCTTCATTGGCTCCGAGGAATTCATGCTCACATTTTTTGACAAACCCGCCACTCAGGGATGGAGCTATGCTTTCGGTACGTTGTTGAATCCAGTAGCTTTTATCCAAACTTTATATTTGTCATAAGAAATTTATTAAATGTATATAAATTATTGATTTGACTTGAGAGAGAAAGTCAAGATTTTTAGTTTATAGGTTATATACGGCAATTCTATTCATTTAGTTGCACAAATTTCCCTTCAAACATGCCGGTCTTTAATTTTTGGCCCCGCTACTTACTTAATGAAAATATCCGACATAACCTGCTTCGCTCGGCATAATGTTTGTAATAATTTTTATCTTCGAAAATTGAATTTTTGCCCGCTCAACATAAATCCTGTAAGAATTAAGTTATGCGGCATAAGTAGTGTAGTATTTTTCAAATTATGTTGAATCTTGAAAGTTTTGCCTTGTCTGACATAACTTGTGGAATGTTATGATACATATGCTGAAGCTAAATGTAAATAAAGCCGAGCGAATTTAAGTTATGCCGCACCAAAAATGCGGAAGGATAAAAATTAAAGACCACAAATTTGAGGGACAAAAATTAAAGATCACCCTGAAATAGGGATATTTGTGCGAATGACCCAATTCTATTTGCTTACTGACCTTTGAACATATTATTTGTAAATATATTAAATGAAATTTTAACACAATACAGGGTTTGAACCAACGCTACTCAGTTCTGCCGAATTCGTAGGTAGCACTGTGGCTCCGCCATTGCCGTCACCACCATCGTCACTGTTACAGTCACCTGAACCTGCACCGGCACCTTGAGAACCTGTGCCATCAGATACAGTAGGGCGACGATTAAGTATATCAATCTTTTCACTTTCTATCTTCCTCATTGTAATATTTCAAAAGGCCTTTGTCTTCTTATTTTTCATGATAACATTTTCTCGAAAACAATAGATATAGGGAGAAAAGTTGGCTGATAAATACTCGAGAAATGAACTTGAAGAGATCTCAGATTCAATGATCTACTTGACTTCTATTTTCAAACTTAGAATGGAGTATAAACATTTTTGGATCCAATTTAGGGATCCCAACTCGATGTCTCAACAATTCCACATATATATACGCCAAAACATCTAGGCTTGCCTTCGAATGGTATAATTGAATTCCCAAACAAAATATAGTAACACTATTAATATCTTTACATCCTGATTCCTGATGGACGTTATGATAACAAAATTAATGGTTTACTTATATTTAAGATATTTTCAGTAAAATGACATGTTCGAATTTGGAATTTGCCACATGCATAAATATTTCTAAAACTAGGAATTTTAACTTGAATGTCTAACTGTAGTTAATTAATTATCAAGCATCGGTTGACAACTCACAAATTTGAATATAATAAGGAATCACTTAAGTAATATACCAAAATATTTCAAATTTAGGACAACCAAGATCATTCTTGATATACCTTGTGGTATTCTATTATCATTACATAAATTAGTTGATATGTAGTGAATTTGTGAATGATTATTTCAAATCCTTATATAGTAACAATTACAAAATAAGAAAAAATAATTATGTAACTCAGTCAATCAATGAAAGATAGCATATAGTAATAGATTAAATGCGAAAAATGAACTATGGGGATGAATATACTATCCTAGATAACATATCAACTAATCCCTCTTCAAATTATATAATTCTTTGAAGTAACTAATTGTAAAGCACATTAACCACCTTCTCTAAGTGAATACCCCATGCATCTTAGCTCTGATAAGATATCCGAATTTACGAATCCTAATCAATTTAAGCACTTTTAGTGTTCTGGATCTACCAGAAAGCTCAGTTCAAATGAATTGGTCATCTTCTATGTAGACTTCTTAATTCACTGGCGTGTAAGTGTAAAATCATGATGATTGAAAATATTAAAGACGGGTAAATCAAAAATCATACGAAAGCAAGATATTTCTAAATTAAAGATTTACAATCTCTTATGCAGATTTAACAAAATATAATATAGGGAAATAAAAGATTCACACAGTTGATACAAATTAGAATATATTTAATCTATTGTATATGAATCTCTCGAGAACTGACATATGCATTGAAAGCACTCTTAACGTGAAACAACCGCCAAGTTGAAGAAATACATAAGCAAATAAAGTTTTTAAGACTTTTGGTCGATAAACTTGTATTTATACTTTAAACTCTAAAGCTGGTTTAAATTTGTCTTCCAAATTTGATACCAAGGGTGTGTTTGGGAAGAAGGAAAATGTTTCTTATAGAAAATATTTTTTAAATAAATATTAATATGGAAAATAAGCCATTTTCTTACTTATTTATTTATTTATTAGTGTTTAGAAAGTAAGCAAAATATATTATCCCAAGAGTATTGTATCCTTTCCTTTCGTATTTTTATTTACTATAAAAGGTGTTTTACAAAACATTTTATAAGGAACAAACATGGATTAATTGAAAACCTCCGTGCCAAATACAACCCAAATGTGAATTAAGTGGGTATCTTAAGGGTGTCACCCGGTTGACCCGGAACCGGATCCCGACCCGGTTGGCTAACCGACCGGTTACCGGTTTCCGAACCGGTAAGAGATACCGGTTATCGGTTAACCGGTTCCGGTTAGCCGCTTGGTTTTGCTCTAACCGGACCGGAACCGGTAGGCTTTGTAAAAACCGGTAACCGGTTAGCCCAAAAATATATATTTTTAAATTTTTTTTGCTTAATTACGTATTTTACACATAAATTATGTTATGTTACTATTAAAACGTTTTATTTTTTATTTTTTTGCTTAATTACTTATTTTACACATAAATTATGTTATGTTATGTTACTATAAGTATATAACTATATAACTATATATATATGTATTACTTAAGTTATGTTTGTATATTTATATATGTTATGTTAATATAAGTATATATATGTGTGTGTGTGTGTTTAATTTATATGTATTACTTAAGTTTATATATTTACTAACAACTTATGAGTATTATAAAATTCATGATTGTTTTTTCTCTAAGCATATAACTTTCTATTTTATAACTTTAAGTATATGTATATTATAAGTATGTTCTAAGTATATCGTAGGTATATATATGTTTAAGTTATATGTATTACTTAAATTTTATATTTACTAATAACTCATGAGTATTATAAAATTTAAGATTGTATATTTATAAATATATATAGTTATAACTTTCTATTTTTTTTTAATTTAAGTAGATGTATATTATAAGTATATTCTAGGTATTTTCTTAACTTAATATAAGTAAGAATATGAACACAAGTAAATAGAAGAAAGCTCAATGAGCCATAATTTTTATTCATTAATGGATAACATTTATTTGCAAGTTGTAATTTTTTTTTTTAACTTGCAAATAATATATGAGTTGTACAAGAATAAAATTACATTGTAAGCCCCATTTCGCTAAGTTCTTCTATATTATATTCTTCCATTGGGATATCTTCCATGTCGTCAATTTGCTATTAAAAATTCAATCTCTTCCTCTTCGCCTCGCCTCGCCTCTAGCCTTTGGTTGCGCCGCTCCGATCGAATTCAATCGCAAATGCAAACTAGTACTTGCAAGTTAAATCCGGACAAGGAGTATCTATGATCTCCAATTTGTTGTCTTCCTTGGCTAAATGCACTTTCCGAGGCCACGGTTGATATTTGAACATTAAGTATATCCCGAGCCATTCTTGCAAGTACCAGATAATTCGCCTTGTATTTCTTCCACCATCCTAAGACGTCCACTTCGGGCATGGTCATTGTCACCAATGGCTGCGTCAAATAAAAGTTAAGTTCATCAAAGTTTGCAGTAGTTTGAGTAGCAGAAGAACCGCTAAACCGGTATACCAGTTAAACTGGTTCCGGTTACCGGTTAAATCGATTTAACCGGAACCGTTTAACAGGCTTAGGGTATCTTAGTAGCTTTGATTGACTACCTAAACTTTCACTTTATTGATGAAGATTCGATTCTCACCTTGTATTCCCCTCTGCCCTTTCCCCTTCCGCTATCCCTCAAATAAAAAAAAGTGACTTAAGTTCTCTAAATTTACAGTTTAAGATTGCTTTCAATTACAATGGTGACGATAATCCTCTTAGTTAAGGGTGATAAAATAAGTGCAAAACACGAAAGAAAAGGTCAGAATAAGTCACCAAACCCTTACCTAATAGGCTAAAACTAAAGTAACAAGTAATCATTTCACTTCATTATATGTGTTACCCAATTTTATTTTTCTTGTATTGTTTGAAACGACCAACGACTAAGGCCGCTCCTTGTTTTCATCGGAACATTTCCAATAGAGAAAGACGCTCACTCTTAAACTCTCCCACTGTACCCACTGATCCATTTTCCGCCCTTACACAGCCTGGCCACTTTACTCCGTTGTTCAATGGCCACTCTCGCCTTCAATTCCGTCGCCGCCACCTCCAAATTCAACTCCGCCGCGGCAAACTCCTCCGTCCGTCGCCAGCTGTCACATCTCCGCCTCCCGACAGCTCCTGTCCAGTCATCACCTTCCTTGCAGTGCCGCTGGTCTTCTTCCTCTTCCGCCTCTGCAGGTATTTCACACGGATCTAATCCTTCTTAGCTTACTCCTTTCCATTTGTACTATATATACGTATACAAAAAGAAATTAGAAAATGTATGTACATAATAGACTACTCACAGAATTAATTTACTCTAATTCCTGAATGCAATTTTTTTTTTTTGAAATGTATGTATGCACGTTTCTAGATAATAATTGTATACGATAAACGCGTTCATTTCGAAACATTTGACCTTGAATTCTGGATTCCTCCGATGCCGAAATCCTACAGCTTGTTTTGTTGGTTGTTATCTATTGTATTGTATTGTATTGTATTGTGTTGTTAGTTTAAGTGCAATGTTTGTTTTGATTGTTACTTAAATTTTATTGTATTGTATCGTATCGTTAAAGCCATCATTATGTAACGATGAGAAGTCCCATTTTATGCAATGACCTATTTGGTGTAATTGAGTTGTACCTTATATTTTCTTCTCTTTTGTCTTTGCTTATCATCTAATAATCCTATTTTCTCCTATACCCTACTTTTTTATGATAGCTTTACCCCGTACCCTATTTTTCTTGTAGGGTTGTTCAAATTGCAGATGTGTGCATTATGTAACGACGAAAAACAATATAATCTTTCCAAACGTTGTATTCATCAAACAATGCAGTACGATACAATACAATATGATACGATACATTATAAAACGATATGTAACAACCATTGAAACAAAGTATGATCAGTCTCCTTTCGTGACCTCATTTTAGGTGTTCTTTATTTTGTGTGTGCTTCTGTGAATGTTCCTCTGTTTATAATCAGTCGAATAGATGTATAATGGGGTTATGATATGATCAGGTGTTAAAACTCAGGTGGCAACCACTGAACAAGCTGGAGTTGAGGCTGCTGCAAAGGTTGAAGCTCCCGTTGTTATTGTCACCGGAGCTTCTAGAGGAATCGGGAAGGCAATTGCTTTGGCTTTGGGAAAGGCTGGTTGTAAGGTCAGCATTCTGTTCCATTTTTATAAATGCTGAAACTTTTTGGTTTTTGAGATTCTTTTCCATCAATTCTAACTAAGTTACACAGGACTGTTAACTGCCAAAAATACCAAAAAATTTTCCTTCAACATACTTGCTTTATCAGATTAGAAACTTGGTGGATAATGGGCTCTCCCCTCTATCCTTCTCCACTTAAATACCTGACTTTGTTCAACAGCTACAGTTCGTAACTCGTGACACCCACCTACCACACATCCTCTACTACCTTTGCCATTGAACCAAAGCCTTGAGCGACCAGAAAACTTATTCTTTAACAGTGGATTGCTGGAATTTATCTTGTTTCACTGTCACCTGTACACTGTGGTATTGATCAATTTAGATGGTGAGTTGGCAGCCTCTGTGGTTTCACTATAAAATAGCATCAGCTTTAAGGTGCTATGGTAGTTGCTCAAGTTGTGTTTCTGTTGGCAATAGTTTAAAAGTGAAACAATGGAAGTACTGCCTCTGTCCTTTGACAAATGAATTTCTTTGCTCTGTGCATCATCTTAGAGTAAAATGTTTAAACAGATAATTTTAATTGAGTATAAAAGGATAGTTTGAAATGTGCAAAACGTAAATTAGTTACCTGAAAGGTGGCACATCAAGTGTAAAACAATGCTAGTTTGTGTTACCTTATATTGTTTTTGGGTGAATTTGCCATTAATAAGCAGGAGAAGTTCATACGGGACAGAGTAGAAAGGGAAGCAGGTCCTCCTCCTTATTTTCTTCTTTAGCTTAATTTACTGCGTGAAGTTGTCAGGCATTTCAAAAAATGTGGAATCCTTAAATTTAAGTTCTTTCAGAAACTTTCAGTAATGTTCTTAAGCTGACATAGGTGGATACGCAGGCATTAATATTGATCAATTTATAAATTTCTTGCATACTCCACCAACCTGCTTGATATAAAGTTCAATGTTGATGGCAGGTCTTAGTGAACTATGCGAGATCTTCAAAGGAGGCAGAAGAAGTTTCCAAAGAGGTATCTGTTCCTTTTTTCAGTAATAATTTACTATTGTTTTTGTATAGATTACTGTCCCTATCCTTCCATTTGCAACTGAAAATTTCATTTGAATTACTGGAAACATGAACTGTCTCTCTAACTTCAGTCTGATGTTTGGAAGAGTATACATACAATGCAGAATACTCCTTCCATGTGATTTCTTATTTTGCTTTTACATTTGCTGGTTTAATTACATTGTCCTTCAAATTGTCAACCTCTAGGTGACCTCCCAAATTTAAAACAGTTCTAAAGTTTGTTTTATCATTATATTTTAGTCATCTAACCAACTAACATTATTTTGTTGAGAGTGGTGGGTCCATACTTCCCCCGGGTTTCATTAGAGCACTGTCATAAAAGTGGTATTTAAGTGAGAGCAAGGTAGAGGGGCAGGCTCATACTCCCCCGAGCTTTGAGTCTGTGGGCCAAGTCGGGTTGGGCTAGCTAATTTACGTGGGATTTCTCGGTTATAAAAGGAAAGTTGACTTAGGAACTACGTAATAATATAATACTAAATTAAAATGGTTATTAAGTTTGACCAACTTTTTGACATATATTAAAATTTATATGACGCGAAGTGCAAATGTGTTAAAAGAATCTTCAACTAACACCGGTTATTACCAGTTCATGAGAGGGAGGTAGAGTTTTTCAGAAATAAAGAGGAGATCCTCTGGACTATGACATACTATTATAATGTTTTTTTTTTTTTTTCTTCCATTTGGCCTGTTTGGGAACTGAAAGTTAACTGATTGGCAAGTGATATCAACTACACCAAAGCGAAAATTTGAAATTCTCGAGTGGGACCTCCTCTTTCAAGACCTTAAATCTTCTCCACCGGCTGTTGGCCTTCTTGTTTGTTTTGTGCATATCCTCAGATGTGAAAACATTAAGTGAAATGAAATATGATCTTCATATTTTTAAAGAGGGCTTTATTACATATTAAAGCTACAAGTATAAGAGAGCTGGAACTGAAACTCAAACTACACTTCAAGGCAGGAACTTATTCTCCAACCATGCGATAAAGCTAAAACTTATTACTTAAACCGCTATGCAAGCAACATAAATTACCTCCATCATAGTTTAAAACTATAAATAGTGTTAGTTTCTGATCCTTTCATCTTATTAGAGACAAATTGAGCTCTTCCAAGTACTTATACTGGGTTGGTCCATGATGCAAGAAAATGACGTCCTTAGGTGTGGTCATGGCATGTCAGAAAAATATAGGGTGAGGATAACAAGGTTAAAAAAAAAAATGCATTACAATGTGTTATTTTTTCTTTGTTTCTGTTTTATTTTATCTTATTTATTTTTATAGATAGCCAATAGACCCTTGTGGTCCGGCCCTTCCCCGGACCACGCGCATAGCGGGAGCTTAGTGCACCGGGCTGCCCTTAGAGCAAGGTCTTCATCTGACAACAACTGGTCAAACATGGAGAACTGATTCGGCTCTTTGTTCTTTGTTTGAATTTTTCTGATAAGATAGCAGCTAGCTACCGATCTGTTTACTTGTACTGAAGCCATAAAAGCAAAAGGAATTTATCTTTGCTGGTAATACTCTTCCACGAAAGGTTGATAAAGTCGTGGATGTATATAGTAATTGATCGGTGAAGTTATAGGGCGTATATTTTATACTTGTACATTTCAAACACTTATGTTTTCCTTTCTTGGCTAATCCTTATGTATCGAGAAGTGTAATTTTAGGTTCAGACTTTGTGTATGGTTTCACTAATCTTCATGTAAGTTCCATTCCATAATGTTGGCAATGATAGATTGCTTTATTTTATCTCAGTCTTGTAAATGAATGAAGCCAGCTATTACTCTACTCAGTCATGCTTTAGGTTGTCCGTCATGTACCTCAAAAAAAAAAAAAAAAAAAAAAAAAAAGAAGATATTTTTCTGAGTGAATTCTTGTATTTTGTAGATTGAAGCATGTGGTGGTGAAGCCTTGGCTTTTGGAGGCGACGTATCAAAAGAAGAAGATGTAGAATCCATGATGAAAACTGTAAGCAAACTCTTTTTGTTAGTAACATTAGTAAATGGTGGATCTTGTCGCAGTTGTTGCCAGCTAAATTGCACCTCATAAGTATCACATCCGCAGGTGGTTGATCGATGGGGAACAGTTGATATCTTGATCAATAATGCAGGTTAGCTACTGCCTTTTTTTTTTTTTTTAGCATCCAAAAAATCTGTTCAACTTTCTAGTTAAAGAGGAACAGTTTTTTACCCCAAATATACCAGTGAAACAATATTTATTAAGTGCTGGTTATTCCCAAAAAAAATTATTAGTGCAGGTTAGCAACAGTCATCCTGTTTTACATTAAGTTTTATTAGAATTCTCAATCAGTAGTCCTCTTATTCTTCTTTTCAGGTATCACGCGTGATACCTTGTTGATGAGAATGAAGAAGTCCCAGTGGCAGGAGGTTATTGAGTTGAATCTTACAGGAGTTTTTCTCTGTACACAGGTCTATACGCTAGCTATGTTTCAATTGGTATTTTGGTTGCCCCCCAACCCTTCCTCCCAAAACCTGTATAATATTTTAAGATAAGGTTCTTATGAGGGATCTTTCCTGTTGTTGCAGGCTGCAGCTAAAATCATGATGAAAAAGAAAAAGGTAAATTTGTCTATTTCTCTCTTGCATTTCATAAATGATATTATTTGTCTGGAAAGGTTTAAGTTTTTGAAAACTGTTGCATAATGGGAAGTGCATTTATTTATTTACTGAAGCGATCTGTTGCATGTAATGAGGGACTTAGCTTTATGGACTCTACAGCAGTTATGAGCAATGACTACAACACACGGTGGTCATCATCCACACTTACTTTCTCCAAAACTTCATATACGGCAGAAATATCGCTAGAACAACCATGTGGGGCAGGGTTCATCCCTAACCTTTGGGTAAAATAAACAAAATTATACCTGTCGTTCCTTGTTTCTTGGATTTTCATGCTAGTCAAAGTTGGAAGCAAAAAGAAATTGGAAACACAAGGACAAGCTGGCAATGTGTGACACTTGCACTACGTTGATTTCACAGGTCATGGGCAAAATACTCCCCTTATCTGGACTGAAGGAATATGGACGGAGAAGATAATGATACATTTGTTGAAGAGAAATAGTTTATGACTTTATTCCCACCTAGCGTTAAAAGATGTCATAATGCTACAGTAAACTTGTCACATCAATTAGTTCCTCTCTTGTTAGAAGCAACAAAAGTTGCGTTGATTTCAGCTGCAGAATTTGGATGTTGTCGTGTTGGAAATCGGTTTGAATGAAATGGTTTTGGTGTGATTCAGAATCTGTTTCCACCTATTCCTTTTCATGGATTCCAATTGCTGGTGTCATTTTCTCAGATTCCATCACCTGCTATATTACTGACAGTTACCTTTTCAATCAATTTGAACCTGTTGTTAGTCATACAAAACAAGCAACGAATTCAGTGATCTTTGAGAGCGTTAAGATAGCCCAGGTTGTGTCAGATGCCAACTAATGAGACTGTTGCCATCATGATTAGCCAGTGATATATTCTGGTCATTGAAAAGAAATTGATGACCAAGATCAAAGCAATGCAATGCATTTTTTATATTTCCACTCCAGAATTTTTATTTAAGCATGCTCTACACGCTGCAGGGTAGAATCATCAACATATCGTCTGTTGTTGGTTTAGTTGGCAATCCAGGGCAAGCCAACTA
The DNA here is from genome assembly GCF_029784015.1 of Lycium ferocissimum. Lineage (NCBI taxonomy): Eukaryota > Viridiplantae > Streptophyta > Magnoliopsida > Solanales > Solanaceae > Lycium > Lycium ferocissimum. The sequence continues at coordinate 34,336,668 of NC_081345.1, read as the reverse complement.
TAGTGCTGCTAAAGCAGGAGTCATTGGCTTAACCAAGAGTGTTGCAAAAGAATATGCCAGCAGGAATATTACTGTAAGTGCTCCTAATCATTCCCTTCTATCACTTGGGCTGGGCTATTTATCTTGATGCTAGTTACAAAGGATTTTGTAAAGCATATTATAAAGGAACTATTTCTGATAAAAAAGCTAATGACTTCTTATGACTCTTTTTTCTTTTGGATGATATAATGAATTCTTATGGTTCACAAGTAATTATTTATGCGAAATTTTATCTTTCGACAGGTTAATGCTGTTGCCCCTGGGTTCATTGCATCTGATATGACTGCCAAACTAAGTGAAGACATTGAAAAGAAAATTTTGCAAGGTGTACCCTTAGGTGAGAGCAGATATCATTTTAAAGTATTCTTGGCGTTTATATCTCAACATAATGATGAGTTCTTGCACACCTAAAAGGAGGAATTCTATAATTTATGTTCTTAGACAAGGACTCCTAGTAGAGTAGGCCAACATCAGAGGCATTGACAATATTTCCTGTGCGTTAGCAGAACATCTCGACTCTAGAAAATGAAGTAAAAAAAAAAAAACAACTAAGTTTGAACTGAAAACCATCAACTGAGAGTATGAATCTTGCTAGAAGGGAATATTTCCCCGTCATATCTAAATCTTACAAATGAAAGGACAGTAGAGTTCCTTTAAACCATAGCTACATTGACTTACTTTGGTTTCACAATAATACAGGTCGCTATGGTCAACCTGAAGAAGTTGCTGGACTAGTGGAATTCCTAGCACTCAATCCGGCAGCCAGCTATATTACTGGACAGGTACTTTCATGTTGTGTGATTTCATCTGTCTTTTATCTGAAGCTTATGTCTTGCTACCTCATGTTTAAACAGCTGCTTATTAAGAATATTTATCTCCTTTACAGGTCTTGACCATCGATGGTGGGATGGTTATGTAGAAGTCTACAAATCACTCTCATTTTGTTTGCTCTCAGACAAGGATCGAAAGGGTGATCATTTATGTTATACCATCATTGTAGCCTCGTTAGTTGCCTGCGCAGAAGGAACTTGTTAATTTGGTAGTAGGAGATGAGCTGACTTACTATTTTTTCGCATTTTCCCCTCTTCTTTTTTCCGTTTTCCTAGCTGAGTAGGCATTTTTGAAAAATTTGAGACAGGGTTTGATCATTTTGTTTTAGTTGCTATGTTAAAGTTTGTAAAAACGATAACTTTGCTACTGTCAATGCTGCTCTTACCCCCGAGACGGAGATTGATAAATCAATGAAATTATTACTAATGAGAGTTTTCGACCTCTAATAAACATGTTTCCAGTAATACAAAGATTAAAGTTGTCATAATACTCCTTTTTTCACTGAAGCAAGAAGGTAGAAAGTTGACTTTTGAGAATGAAGGGCTTCTAATTAAATTACTTTTTTAGTAAAACATAAGGCATCCGTTTTCTTTAGAGGAAAGAGCTTCTTTTTTAGATGAAATCGTCTGAATATTCAGGAATGACCATGTAATATTCAACTACTGAGCCGTCTATCTACACGACTCAATAAAGTTGGTACAGTAATTAGCAATTTAGCATGAGACAACTCGCGGAAACATTAACATTTGGGACATTTCGAGAAAACGATAAAAACGGTCTCTTATGTTTGGGTAGGTTCATAATAGTTTTTAAAGTATGCTTTGAACAAGTTTGGTCCTTTTGAGTCTGTCAAAAGTAGGCATTTTTTTTTAATCTCAAATCAAATATTTAACAAATTTCGTTTGTTAGATTTATTGCTAATTGTGAAGGAAAATGGATTAAATCATAAACGCTAAAAAAGCCTCAACAAATATTAGAGACTGCAACGAAGAAAATTGTACACTAAAAGTAGACCAAACATAGCAGAGATTGCACATAAAAAATGGAGAAATAACCCATATACGAGGCCTATACATTTACATTTACCATAAAATTCCATCAACCCGTATCTCATTGGTGAATAAATAATGTATCTATTTTGTATAGCTATATATAAACATCACACATACTTTGTATATATAATGTATGCTTTGTATATTATTCATGTATAAACACACGAAACCAACTCAGCAAACAATGTATAAATACTGTATTTGTTCTGTATAACTAACTAACTAACTAAGCAATGTGTATATATATATATATATATATATATATATATATAAGTTGCTTCTTTTGTAACTTTTCATCTGCTTGATGCATTTTTAATGAAATTTTCATTGAACATAAACAACAAAGTCGAGATAGGAAAAATTTGGCCACTTATTCTAATGTAAATTTAATGAGACAAAAGAGTATACGAATATTATGCACATAAAATAGAGTCACAAGGCAACCAATAAATAAACTGAACAAATTGTTTGCCTTTTTGGTTATAATTCTTTCTGTTCCTAACTTTAATTTCGGTTGTAGATTTCTGAATCAAAGATCTAAAAGGCTGTCAGAGTAATAGATTTGTTTTCCCTTTTCTTTGTCAGTAAAATGAATAGATATACTGAAAGGTTTCGAAAATAGATGAGTACCGAAAGCTATATGGGATAAACCAATAGTTGGGCTAAATATGGTAAAGAAGATGCCTGAATGGTATTCACGGGTAATTATCCCTAAAAAAATTGTGTTACACTCTAGAAATAGACCAAAAACTGCAACAATTATACCTTCAAATGTACACTCTAGACATAGATCAAAAATAACAAAAACTGCAACAATTATACCTCAAAATATGAAGTTCCACTAAATCTTTTTTTTCTTCTTCTCCAGTGTTCCGACTGAATCCAACAGACAGTTTGTTAATTATTTGACAGAAATCAAAATTGTTTACTTCTAAAAAATTTAAAAGATCAAAACTTTTGAAAGCACATTTTAGGTACTATTTTGAATCTATCCGAAACATAAGGGACCATTTTTTGTCATTTGCTCCCCTAATTAGTGTTCCTTCTCTTTTCTTCGTTCTCCGCCATAGCCGTTTCTTCTCCTCCATCTCTGTGATTTCAGTGTCCAACAGTAAGTTTTTTCTACTGCTTCTTTACTCTTTCTATTTGCATTCGTTTCTGCTTTAAATTTCTAAATAGACTGACGAGTGTCTCACCATTGATTGTTGTTATTCCATTTTCCTTGTATCTGGATATGTCGTTATTTCTAATTCACTACTGGATTTAAGCTAATTTCCTGCTACTGAAACATTAATTTATCAAATTTGAAGTACATGATGGTAAAAGTTGTTGCAGTGCGAGATATTAAATGGTTCATTTTCTTCTTTAATTCATGAGAAGAAGGAAGAAGAGCAGTTGATTGTTACAGTGCTGTACATATTAGGATAGAATGATCCAATATGTGTCAGTATGCACTTTGAGGAGAAAGCATGAAAACTGAAATACAATTGAGGGTCAAACTTAAGTTTTTTTAAGATTGATGACATAGCAGTAGTTAGAAAAGAACTTATTTGGCAAAATGAATTCTACATCTCACTTTTAACTTTTGTGAGCTCAGTAGAGTGTGTTGTATTTTGAATATATTTGATTTTCCATCAATGTTTCATGTAAAAGGGTCAGTTCCCGTTACAACAATCACTTCTTCGCCCTCGTTGAAATTTTATTATGTGCCTATGTGAAAGATTTAGTATTTTGGGTGTAGAGCTAGTAAATATATTGGATTACACTTTCGGGCAGCTTATTGAACATTGGATTTTTTGGGTACTTGTTTTCCCTAATTTCTGGATGATATTCTTTGGATTTATCCACAATTTGTTAAAGCTCATTGGAATGTAATTTGAGTTACGTAGGGGAAAATGTGTTTTCTTGCCAAAGATTTTTATTAAAATTCTAATAAGACTGAGCTATTTTATGGTCGTAGGTGTCTGTATCTGTATCTATTCAGCTAGTTTTGTTGGACTAGAACTTTAAGACCCTGCTTTTTTATCAGATCATAGTCAGTAGTGAATAATTCTTTTTGTCACATGCCTATTAGAACAGAGGAACAAATGATTAGAAGTGATGCGTGAGACACTGTCTGTGAAATGATACAGCATATTCAAATCCTATTCTGCTCCATTTCAATGTTGTCTTTATATTGTTCCATGTCTTTTTGGATTAGCATGCAAGCCAATTTAAGGTAGTATAGTAATATTTTCATCATGTAACGGATTATAATACTCTTACGAGATTGGTTTTGCTCTTGGTTTTGATTGCATCTAAATCCAATGTATCTGTAAAGATCCATACTAAAAAAAAAAAAGAGCTATCAGAATGCTAGAAGCTATTATTTACAGGTTTTGTAAACCAAACTGGCTGCTGATTAGGCGACTTCCCATAAGCTTAATCTTTTTTTTTTTCGTTAATCAAACCGTGGCAGGTTCGCTCTTATGGTTTCAGTGGACTAGTGGTGCTGAATACATATTTTCAGGACAATTCTTTCCTAAAGCAGTTCTGATGAGTAAAGTAGGTTTTGTTTCTCATATCAACAATGAACATCATATCCATTTTGCGGAAGCAGAGGATCACTAGTGCAATTCATCAAACAGGTGTTATATCTTTGTCCAAACGAAGTATTCATTCATGTCACAATTTTTGTTCGAAAATATCCGATGTAAGTTTTACTTTAGAGAACTCAGAATTGGAAAAAGAAGAAAGGCTGGTAGATCAGGGAATGGTGGCAACAACATACAGCTTAAGTCAAAGAATTGAATGCGTACCCATAAGAGAGTCCGTCGGACCCACTTTTCAAAGCTGGATGGGTGATGGTCTACCTATTCATAGAGGTGACATTTTCCACACTATCAATCGTTTGCGCAAACTCAAACTCAACAAGCGTGCTCTTGAGGTTCTTTTACTCTGTCCTCTCTTGCCAAATCTGAAAATGGGCATTTGCCTATTATGAAATACGTGAACTATTTAACCTGCTGAGGATATCACTATAGTGCACTTTATATTTTTGTGTAGAAATCTAAGGGGTAATAGTAGTGAAGCTATTAGGGAAAGAGGAAAACTTCGCCTTGATTGTTCTGTCAAATGTTTTCAATATACTGATTTTGCTCTATTCTGTTTTTGAGCTCATTTTCAAGTCTTATTATCATCATGCCAAATCAAGCATATGTAGTTGCTATTGCCAATCTTTTAGGTTCTTAAATCTGGCTGAATTCACTAGCATTTCAGTGTTAGATTCAGACATCATTGAAATTAATAGAATTTGGCTCTCGTGTAGAACTTCAATTGTAATCGTATTGATATTAAGCAATATCTGTGCTTTTCGCAGGTGATGGAATGGGTTATAAGGGAGAGACCGTACAGACCAAAGGAACTAGATTACTCATATTTAATAGAATTCACTTCTAAGCTTCATGGGATATCACAAGCTGAAAGCCTATTCTCACGAGTTCCGTCTGAGTTCCAAAATGAGTTGCTGTACAATAATCTTATACTGGGATGCTTGAATAGAGGCCTGATAAGGCTTTCACTAGCATATATGAAGAAAATGAGAGAGCTGGGTCATCCCATATCTTATTTAGTGTTCAATCATCTCATCATTCTCCACTCCTCCCCAAGCCGCAAGAAGTTAATACCTAAAATCTTGACGCAGATGAAAGCTGATAAGGTCACTCCACATGTTTCGACCTTCAATATTCTACTCAAGATAGAAGCAAATCAACACAATATTGAAGGCCTATTGAGAGTGTTTGGTGACATGAAGAGAGCAAAAGTTGAACCGAATGAGGTATCTTACTGCATATTGGCCACTGCACATGCTGTGGCTAGATTGTATACAGTTTGTGAGACCTATATTGAAGCTATTGAGAAGTCTGCAACTGGACAAAACTGGTCTACATTGGACATTCTTGTCATACTGTATGGATATGTGGGAAAGCGGAATGATTTAGAGAGGACATGGGGTGTCATTCTGGAGCTTTCTCATGTTAGGTCTAAGAGTTATGTCCTGGCGATCGAAGCATTTGGTAGGATCGGAGATCTCTGTCGAGCTGAAGAGCTATGGTCCGTTATGGAATCAAGGTATTCTTTGAAGTCAAACGAGCAGTTCAATTCGTTGATAGCTGTATATTGTAGACATGGACTTATCACCAAAGCCACTGCATTGTATAAGGAGATGGAGAAAAGTGGGTGCAAGCCAAATGCCATTACTTATCGGCATCTTGCTCTTGGTTGCTTGAGAGCGGGGTTAATTAAGGAGGCCATCAAAACTCTTGAACTGGGGATGGATATGGAAGCAAGCATAAAAGTGAAAAGATCAACTCCATGGTTGGAGACTACTCTTTCAATAATTGAAATATTTGCAGATAATGGCGATGTAGAGAATGCTGAAAAGTTGTTTGTAGAACTAAAGAAAGCGAATTATACTAGGTATACCTTTGTGTACAATACATTAATTAAGGGCTATGTTAAGGGGAAGGTGCATGATCCAAATCTTCTTAAAAGAATGATTCTTGGAGGAGCTAGGCCAGATTCTGAGACCTATAGTCTTTTGAAAGTTGTCGACCAATTCCGAACGTGATTATATTAGAATTATGTTGTATCATTTTACACTCCTGCTTCAAATTACTCGGCTAAGAGTGGTCCTATTCTGCCAATTGCTGAAGATAGCCATACTTCCATGTGCCCATTCTGTTCGAGTCTTGGAGAGATGATGGCAGGTTAGACAAGTTACCATATATAACGTAGATGCGTTGCTTTGCTAATTGGCATATACTTGTTGTTCATTCAATCTGCTTTCCTTTCCCCATAATTCTGTTTTAAAGGGTTAACTTCAGCATTGTAATATTTAAATGGTTCTTAGCAATTTGATATTGCTTTAGCAATTTAGCATTATAATTCTGTTTTGAATTCTTGTTGCTTCAGAACTAGTCAACTAGATTTGCTTGTTTTATTAATTTATGATATCCATTTAGTTCGGATGCAGTTTGTGCTTTGTTGTTTTCATCTTTGCAAGAAATTGTAGGTTGATATGATGCCTTTGTTTCTGGACTCTGTACTTAGTGTTGCATTTTTGCATGTGCAGATCTGACTTTTGTTTTGAACTTCAATGTACTCTACACATATGGAACCCAAAAAGAAAAAGAATCATCAGAACAGAAAAAACAGTTTATATATACTTATGTGGAAATATATACCTGCATATTTCATCTTATTTCATCACATTTTATGGTTTGCCTTTCAATTTAGGGAATGCTCTTGGAAGCTCTTACTCCAATAGCGGTTTGCTTGATGCCATTGCCATTGTGTTTGGGATGTAAGTGAAATAGAATTGCAATCTGAACCTCAACAATTAGGTTGCTAATAATCGATGAGCTTTTGTGTCAGCTATGTTACAGTACTGGCTAAATGTGCAATGAGTTGCTGTGTTTAATATGTTGTCGAAGAAGGTAATGCAGCACGTAGAAGAATCAGATATAAGCGCTTAATTCTTTACATAATGTTGTTTTTAGTTTGGCCAATATAATGGGAAAAGAGAGCACTATGAGGAATTAGAGTATCAACAGGAAAGACAGGAGTTTGATGAAGATTGCAGCTGAATCTGACGAGGAAGAGGCTGAGGATGAAGGTAAGGGAGGAATCGGGATGAGGCATCTGTGAGAAGATGCTAAGCACCAAAGACAAATGCCTCATCATTTACTCATGCCATCAATATTAGTTCATAAAGAATACACATTCATAAGAAAACAAAAAAATTTAGCGTACTTTTTACCAATAGCAAAAGCAACGATATTAGAATGATTCCTGGTGAAAAGAAGTACTTCTTGCCAGCTTCTTTCATATATTTGTTCACACCCTGCACTTTAAAGTCTCTTCTTTGCTTCCTCTGCAAAATTTTACCCCAAAAAAGTTCGATCTTTATTATGGTAAAGGTCCACTAATAATCCTTATAGCTTAAGATTTACAGCAATTATAGCTCACTCTCATGGGATTAGCTAAAAGATATGTGTACAAAATTCATGTAGTACCTACTGCATGTGAACTGCCGTTGTTTGAATGTTAAAACCTTGATCGCCTTGGATTCTGATTACTGACTTATGCATTACTTCACGTTCCTATTTAAAATCAATAACAGAGTCAATGAAACTGGAATTTTCAATGCTCATGCAACGCGTCAATTCGGCTAATTTTTAGTTGATTTATACCACACAAATATTTATAGTTTATTTTAGATTATAAACTTCAAAAGTTTTGTTCTACCCTGTAAAGGTCATGTTTAGTCAAAGTTAGATCACATAAATTGTGACAGAGAAAGTTTCTAAGAAATTATATAATTTATATTCATACAAATTTTAGTTACGCTATTTCATGTGTATAAGGTGTTTTTGAAAAAGAAGTATATAGAATACACTTGTATGTGAATTTTTAAATATACTCCTATAAATTTGTGAGCCGACGGTTTATTAAAATAGTCTCTCTATCTCTGCGTACTCCATCTCCAAACCCCAATTTGTTGTATGTACTCCCATTTAATTTCACAAAATTAAAAAGATGTTCCAAAAATTAAAAAGAAAAATTGATGTTCCCAAGGTGCACTGTGCACATTTATTGCAGAGTATGGCGTCTCAACCAACTACCCGAGTCTAAAGTGACGAATTCGTAACTGACATTTAAAACGAAATAACTCAAGCTAATCAATTCGATTGCAATTGTCAAGGCGTAACTAACCACTTTCATAACTCCAATTCATAATGAAGTGACCAAACGAACCCTAGCTACTATTGCTATTAATGGCTCATTTCGTTTTCTGAAAAAAATAAAGTATGCACGTTTCTTTCCACTTCTCCAAAGGGAATTTAGCACTTTACTGGGCTCTTCAATTTAATTTTGCAGTTGCCCAATTTCTTCAGCGCCTGTTTTGCAGTTTCTATAAGCATACGAGGTAAGGTTCTGTTGTAAGATTAGTAAGCTAGCGTTTGCCCATAGATTTTGGATCAGATTTTGAAAATTTGCCTTCAAAATATTTTCAAGTTCCAATTTCATTTTCACTCATAAAAATTTAATTTTTTTTTCTGGTAAAATGCATGTCCATACACAGCTTCAAGTTTCAAAAACTCAAAATTTTCAAGTTTCTGTAGAGAAATATAGCAGAAGAAAAGTAAATCGGGGAGACCTTCTACTAGCCCAAGATCGTTAACTAAGATCGGAAGATTCAACTAAAAAAGAGGAAGCTGTGAAAAGGAGAACTTTGTTATGGAACAAGATTTCTTGAATTGGCTTAAATTGCTTTAAAGTGGGTTCATTACAAATGACTAAGGCCACCCGTATTTATACTTGTCTAGGGATGGTTCTAGATAGAATTATCTAGATATATCTACAAAATATCTAGTTAGCCTTATCTTCTAATACTACTCTAGAATATATAAATTTTTCTTTAAGATAATTATCCCAGATTCTACACTAGACTATTCTAAATCCCTTACTAAATATCCAGGATTTTTTGTACCTCCAAAAAATCAACTTTACTTTTTCACACTCCCCCTTAAAGTGATTTTTTTGGAAACTACCCCGAGCTTGTTGCCGAAGAACTCAAACGAAGCTTTTGGGTGTTCCTTGGTGAAGATCTCAGACATACTTTCCTGTCTACTCTTGCTTCTTCAAATGACGAAGGTTTTCCGCCATTAATTGGGCCTGCAAAGAAGCATGAATACGTACCGGCAAATTTTTCATCGTTATAGCGAGCTGACTTAACAATATTTCTTTTTGGCCTTTGCGAATCACGTGAATCATCTCCATGCTGAACTTCACATTCTTGAGTTTCCAGACTCCCCCTTTCTCTTAGCTCCTTAACAATTGTGTTATCTGGAGAAGCACTTGAGTCGGTGACGATATGGCCATGAATTTCCTTCGAAGCCTCAATACCAGCATAGGATCCACCACTAGATTCCTTTTGCAGCTTCTCAATAAATAGTTTGGCAGCTTCAGAGCCTCCAAAAATCATACCATTTGTATCTCCATCTAAAATTGAGCCTTCAAGGTTAGTCTCTTCATTTAGTTGATCTTTTGCTTTTCTATTTGCTTCTAGTATTTCCTCTGAGCCAGTAATTGACCTTGATATGTCAAATGATTGACCACAGACTTCAACTTTCACTATATCTCCCTCAATGCTTTGTCTGAAATTGTCACCATTAACATGTATAATTTCAGACACTGCCTGCTCAGGTTCTACTTCAACATCCCTCACGTCCAGACTTTTATTACCAATTTCAGGATCTGCTTCGTTGATTTCCTCGATAGCAGCTACCACGTCACCAGTATGAACATCTTCAGAATCTTCTTTCATTTTGTTAATGACACCAATGCGTTCTTTCTCCATATGATGGACTGCATTATCTCCTGAATCCATGATTCTGTCTCTTTCGAAATTGAAGGAAGCCAGGGCATCTACTACTCGAGCCTCAGCTACGAAGCACCTTCCCCAGTCCTCTTCTTCTTCAGCAGCTTTCTCAACTTGAGCCATGTGCTTCTTTTTGTTCGGTAATATCTTTTTACGTGTCCTATTTTACCACACCGTAACACTTCGCAGTCTTCTTATAGTTATTAGTGTACTCTCCCTCCTTCTCGGTGAGCGGAAACACTTTGAAATCGGGAGGGTGGCGTATCTCGTGAATGTTTTCCTTTCAAGTTCCTCTTGTCCGCTACAAGAGCATTTCCTTCCCCTTCTTTAAAACATACACTAGCCATCCGTTGGCTAGTAGCTCCCGTGATGACAACAAATTCTCAAACTCGTCCAAGGATGGTTGTTGAGCCCATCCTTGAATTGATGTAACAAAATGAATATATTCTTTCTTCAAACCACGAATGATAATTCTTCTCATTCGTGCTTCAGAGATAGCCTCATCCGGATTTAATAATGAGATCTCTAAACATAAGTTCTTAATCTTCAAAAAAATATTCAGCAATAGAATGATTACCTTGAATAGTGTTAGCCAATTCATTCTCCAAGATCTGTAGTCGCGCTTCATCCTTCTTATTGAACAAACGATCAAGGGTTCTCCAAATTTCATGAGCTGATTTGCACCTTATAATATGATCAAACAAGTTGTGAGAGATGGACCTCTTCAAGATGAATTCCGCCTTCGCATTATTTTGCTTCCACTTTAGATGCGTAATCGCTATTTTCCGGTCCGTCAATAGGAGGGCTTGTGTAACTACCATTAACAACATCTCACAAATCCTCTCCCACAAGGTATGACTCCATACATGTCTTCCATACCTTGTAATTGGACTGATTCAACTACTCCATTCCCAGTCCATTGACACGGCCGCTTAAATCCATTTAGAGAAACTAGTTGAATCTACCACTAACCCGATCTTGAAATAAAACCCAAAAGCCAACTACGGCTATGGCTCTGATACCATGTAGAGAAATATAGCAGAAGAAAAGTAAATCGGGGAGACCTCTCACAGCCCAAGATCGTTAACTAAGATCGGAAGATTCAACTAAAGAAGAGGAAGCTATGAAAAGGAGAACTTTGTTATGGAACAAGATTTCTTGAATTGGCTTAAATTGCTTTAAAGTGGGTTCATTACAAATGACTAAGGCCACCCGTATTTATACTTGTCTAGGGATGGTTCTAGATAGAATTATCTAGATATATCTACAAAATATCTAGTTAGCCTTATCTTCTAATACTACTCTAGAATATCTAGATTTTTCTTTAAGATAATTATCCAAGATCCTACACTAGACTATTCTAGATCCCTTACTAAATATCTAGGATTTTTTGTACCTCCAAAAAATCAACTTTACTTTTTCACAGTTTCAACTTCAAAATCTATGGCCAAACGGTAGCTTAAAATTTGGACCTTGTAGACAATCCCCATGGGGTTTTGTGGGAGGTTGGGGGGGGGGGGGTGGAGGGGAGCATTGGTAGAAAAAAAAAATTTGCAATCCATTGGGGCTTATCATGCACTTTAAGGAAGAAGTAGAAAAAAGGGAATAAATATAGTGATATTTTGATTCTTTGTTGTTGTACTAGTAAATAGGGGAGAAAATGGAATTTGATTCTTTGTTCTTACATGATTATCTCAAGAGAACTCCAGGAAATGATTGTTCTTTAGAAAAAAAGTTCAATTCTTTATATGGAAGGAGATATTAGTAATGCAGAGACTAGTTATGCAGGATTTAGTTATTCATGTACTTCATTAGTTATTTCATCTTCTACCATGCGCTGGATTTTATGCATAGCAACTACATGGTACTAGTTATGTTAGCTTTAATACATGAATAATTTACTTCCTAACCCACAACCAATCCACCTCTAGGTGTTTTTCTAGAAGTTTTTCAGGGTTTTCTGAGTTGAAGTAGATATGCAAGAGAAAAAAGTACTGTATTTGTTTTGGACAATTATTTCCTGGTACTCGGAGCTTGCTCGTAGAACAAAGGGGGCCTTTCATGTTATTACTGTAAATGAGCGAGTTCGCTATTTGTTAGTATTTAAAGTTTGTTTGTATATATGCAGAGGCAATTGAATTACAAAATCATGAATTTCTTCCGGGCATTCTTGAACAGCCCTGTTGGCCCTAAAACAACTCACTTCTGGGGTCCTATGGCCAACTGGGGATTTGTCATTGCTGTAGGTTCCTAATCCCAGATGATGGTCTTCGTTTAATTTATCTCTGTAAAGAGCTTTTCTATTTATTTATATGAAGATTCTGAAATTTACTTGAATTGATGTACAAGGGAGTGATGGATTCAAAGAAGCCCCCGAGTGCAATATCTGGCAACATGACTGCAGGTGAAATAGTAATAGTCCTTGCAATTTTCAGTCCAACTACTAGAAAAGTGGTTTATCTATCCTTGTTTTGGATGCAAAAGAAAAATGTCTCTCGCGTGGTCTCTCACGTGTATATGTGTGAAAAAGTATAGATAGGATTAAATATATATTTCAGAACCTGCATTTTCAATTTCGCTTGAATCCCCAACGTTTAATTTCGGGATCATCCACTGCTCATACATAATTTTTTGGTACATGTTGCACCTTCTGGTGTGCTTTTCTTTTCATCCTGGTAAATGATTGTCTCAGTTTCTGAGTTCTGATCATTTCTTGAATTTTGATTCTGATCATGCTTTTGTTTTTTTTTTGCTGCAGTATTATGTGTATATTCGATATTGTGTATGAGATTTGCATGGATGGTAAATCCTCGCAATCATCTTCTTCTGGCTTGCCATGCTTCAAATGAATCAGTGCAGCTCTATCAACTCTCTCGTTGGCTGAAGCATCAGCGGTAGGTGTCTCAGTTCACGAGGTCATAGTCGGGGAAATCGTAGTGACATTAAGCAGAAATAACAACAGTATTTGAACAATTCCAAAAATACTTCACAGGTTCTGGTCCCTGAATTTTGAGTCTCTTTTGGTCGTGGTTACTAGCAAGTTCTGCATCCAGATTAGGCGTTTAACCAAAGTTTGAGCACCTTTCATGTAGATCTGTCTGGATCGACTTTCCTTTTCCTTTATTAATCAACTTTTACCTTCTTGTTTCAGATAAAAATAAAATCTGATCTTTTTTATGTTGTGTTTTTCTATAGGTACTTGTCTCAGAAGGAAGACAATGTTTCTTAAAGACTTAAAGTTCCTTCCTTTTCATTCTCCGACAAGTCGACAACCAAAAGAAAAACAAAATAACAGAAGTAGTATCATTCCGCTTGTACTAAATCAATTTGTAGCTTCGCAGTCAATTATGCATATGCAAGGTGCCAAATTCTTGCATGTTTCCTTTAAGTTATTTGATAAAATAGCGTTGGCTATCTTTGTCGCATCGATTATACAAGTTTGTGAAGAGAACCGAATGGGGAAGTGGCTGACAATAGCTCCAGTGTCTTCTGTTCATAATTTTAGTAACCATTCGACTCTGATTAGAATGAGATAAGCTTCAACTTGCCTATTATCATCTTTCTTTCTGAATCTCGTATGCTTCAGTATAGTTTTGCAGTTAAAATTGATCGTTTAATACACTGTACCCCCTTGACGGAACATTTTGTTTCTGTATTCATCCAAAGCAACACATCAATGGACTACGAAGTAATGTTCAATTGGTGAAACTAAAAAGTCAGAAAAAAGTTGAGGTTTCTTGAGTGAGAAGTCTTTCCTGATGAATTTTACAAACCAATTGTAAAATTGTAAGGTTCATATAAGAATAAATATTCAGGTGCCTAACAACGATTACAGGGAACCTATGTCCTGCTCTTTATGTTTATTGAAAAAGGAGGTGAATCCGCAGGAAAAGCAGAACTTGAACTATCAAGTACCAAAAGCATTACCAAGTAGCAATTCACAGAGGCGGATCCACCGTTACAGTGTCTGATTCGTCTCAACCTGGTATTTTCGACGCGAAATATAAATTTATGTGTAAACATTTGCTAACATTATAATAAATAGTAGATATAAATCTATAACTTTAATAATATACAATGAGTTAATGCTCGAAAACTTAAGGGGTAGTTTGGTTGTTGGTTATGAGTTAAATTATCCATGTATTAAATTAGATAATAGAACTATGTTTGGTTTGCAATTTAGAAACCCGCATAATTAGTACATGTGGTATAAGTTATGAGAGAATCCATGTATTATTTCATGTAGGACAAAAGATGGAATAACTAATAAGTACCTGAATAACTAACCCATAAATAACTCATCCATGAATAAAATAATATATAAATTCCCTCGTAACTAATTCCTCCATTACTAATACTTGCATAATTCCAACCAACAACTAAATGACCCCTAAAGGTTGAACCTATAAAGTTTAAATTCCAAATTTGCCTCTAATAGCAAATATCAAGTGGATTCATCCCAGAGGCGGAGTAAGAATTTCAATTTTATGGGTGCTAAAATTTAGGACAACGACTTCAAATGCAACTAACTCTTATTCTCATAATTTGAATTCAGACATATATGTTTGAAACTAAGAGTAGCTATGTACCAATCTTCATTTGTGCCGACATTTGCATGATTTTCCAACAACCCCACTTGATTTAAACCCGCTTTCTATATTCGAAATTCAAGATTCATTTCTTCAAACTTGCAACAACGATGATTATAGACGATATTTTAGCTTTGTCTATGAAATCTTATGTATAGGAGTCAGCTGAAATTATTTATTTTAGTTTTGATAGGATTTGATTCAAGCATTATAACTAAGAAAAGGGAGAAAAAGCGGAGGAGCAGATTATGTGAAAAAGTGACTATAAGTTAAATGAGAACGTCCAAATAGGCTATTCCATGAAATATTTACAAAAAGAAAGCCAACACAAGTAAGGGCCCAAATACTTCAAAAGGCCTAGTAATAACGAACCCAGCCCAAGTAATTCTAAAAACTCTAATACAACTAGAATATATATATTTCAATTTAACACGAAACCCTAGCATCGTATAACATATCTCTATCAGCAGCTGCATAGGAGAAAAAGCAGCATCACCAGCAGCCATGGTAATTCTCAATGCGTTAATCCTTCGAATTTATCCCATTGATTAGTTTGTGTTAATCCCTTTTGCTTTTAATGTAGGTTAAGTATTCGAATGAGCCTGAGAATCCTACCAAATGTGAGCAGTACTCAATACTATACATTGTGATGTTTGTAGCAGTTTAATAAGTGTTTTTATATGTTGGTTTATTTGATTCTTTTTGTAATATTTTGACGTGGGGTTTGTGTTGTTGTATCAGCTTGCAAAGCTAGGGGCTCGTCTCTCAGAGTCCATTTCAAGGTATGTCATATATATATTTAAATGTTGATCTTATGTGATTTTCGGCTTTGTAAGCTATTGGTTTTCTGTAATTTTTGTGGGGTTCAAGATACCATCTTGTTCTTTATTGCATTTGCATATTGTACAATAGGAGTTGTTACTATGTTATGTTGAAGATAAATCGAACTCCATCTGTATGTATTAGTTGTATATAAAGTACCCATTCCCTTTTTCTGGATTCAGCAAACTTGTTTTTTGTGATTAGATTCCAGTAAAATGGCTTGCCCGTTGTTATAGGGATTAGTTATGCAATGTTTAACTAGTCATGTATTACTAATCCATGTATAGTTATTCCATCTTCTGTCTATTTATGTGGGATTGTAAAATGATTACCAAATTTTACGTGAAGCAACTAAAAAGCTACCAAACATGGTACTAACTGTGCTAGTTTTAATACATGAATAAACTCCTTCCTAACCAGCAACTACAAGACTCCTGAATGTATACATCAATTAAGTAATTGGTGAACCTTTTTTGACGGTTCTGCTATGCTTTGTTAAATGTGTGTTAAGCTAGTTTTTTCAGCTAAGATGCTTGTGATAAGCATGGTGGCTCCTTGGTTGTTGCCAAATTAAAGTGTGGCAATTCTGTTTTGATTAGTGTATAACAGAAGCGGGAGGTACTCTGCAATTTGAATGTTGATGATAATAGCTGTATTTGAAGCATCGATCTGAGTTATTTCACAAAGTAAAAGTGTTGATGAACCTTTTTGTCAAATTTTGGTACTTCACTAGGGTGCTGAGAATGCTTGCACTTGATAACCATTTGATGTCTGAGATTTTTCTTGCCGTTCTGCCCTGTAATAGGCTCTTAATTATAGAAGTTGTGGCTTCCACAAACTACTCGGTGCTTTGATAATTTTGTCAGGGCACTGCATAAATTTTCCGAATTGATTTTGAAAACACTATGCCTCAGATTATTCATCACTATCATCATGTAATATTTCACAAAAAATACAAGGTGTTGACGATTTCAATCAATCACATATAGCACAAAACTATGCCTGGACCAATTTTTTTTCAGTACATTAATTCTTCTGGTGGCAATTGCTTCACTAGGATCAATGTTCTTTCTTCTCTCCAGTTCTGCATCAGTTGGAGTGATATTTAATGATTCTGTTATTTCTGATGGTTATTTTTATGTCTGCATGCTTTTCTTACTCGATGTCTACTTATCATCTGCTTGTAGAATACTAGAGAAACAGCGCACGCCCTTAGGAAGATGCCTTTGAACAAGGCAAAGAGATACTTGGAGGATGTTCTTGCCCACAAACAAGCCATCCCCTTCACACGCTTTTGTCGTGGTGTTGGCCGTACTGCTCAGGCAAAGAATCGTCACTCAAATGGACAAGGGCGTTGGCCTGTCAAGTCTGCAGGGTTTATTCTGGATTTACTCAAGAATGCCGAGAGTAACGCTGAAGTATGTTCTAATTTATAGGATCATTGATATCTTTTCTCTCAGTCCTCTTTCGCTTACCCCTAAAGATGAGTTTGTTGTGGCTTTCACCTCTTTCTAGGTTAAAGGCTTGGATGTGGATTCACTTTACATAACTCATATCCAAGTAAACCAAGCACAGAAGCAGAGGCGTCGGACATACCGTGCTCATGGAAGAATCAATCGTGAGTGCTCCTCTTATTTCCTCGATGGTTCTTGTTGTACATGATGTTAGGTAGGGATGTCAAATGGACGGGTTGAGCTGGATTTGGGCGAGTCAAAATGGTCTAAATTAATAAATGGGCAGGTCATAAGTTACTCGGGCTGAAAAAGTGGGTCATTACCCAACCCCTCCAATTCTCACTGTTTACCTATTATGGCTATATATAACCATATCAAATAAGAATAATGTCTTTTTGAACATATTTTGACAAGGTTTTCTTGAGTCAATTTGGGTTACATATTAGCTCAATTTGAGCTACATCAGCCCAATTCTTAGATGGGCTGAAATGGGTTGGGCTAATAAATGGACGGGTCATTTGACCTGCCCAAACTTGATTGGTTTGGCAGGTTATGTTTTCATGAATTAGTTTGCCACCCCTAATGATATGCATTACAATTTTAACCTCTTTGCCTTTCTGCAGCTTACATGTCACATCCCTGCCATATCGAGCTGGTATTGTCTGAAAAGGAAGAATCTGTCAGGAAAGAGGTATAGTTTCTATCTCTTTCTCCTTGTTCCTCGCAGATGTTTCTCATAACTTGGATATGTGGTGTCTACATCATCAAAATAAATAACTTGAATATGTGATGTCTCCTTTATATCAGTTGCCTTTGCTTTTTCATTAGTCATCTTTAGATCTTCTCGTTTTTGCCATTTTGTTGTCTCAAGTGTGCATCTTTTGCAAATATCCTAAGCATTTTCTATTTATGCAGCCTGAGTCTCAATTGGCTCCCAGAAAGGCGAAGGCATCTTCTTGAGGGGAGGAATGAATCCCTGAATTTTGGAAGTATAATTCCAATGTCCCTGTAGCCTTAGTTTCAGAAGAATTTTGTGTTATTTGGAACATTTCTTGATAGGAATTTGGGGTTGTGTAATTTTACTATTTCAGAGCTTAAATTCTGTTGTGCTTTTTAAAGCATGTTTTCTGAGGAAATGTTGGAGTTCTATTTCGTGATCTTGCTTTTTCTAAGATTGAATTGGGATTTTTGAAGTGTTCTGATTCTGACTGCTGGTGCTGCATGAAAAATCTAACTGGTCACGATGAATTGCTCCAATTGTTTTACGAGGCGTACAATTAGTATCCTGAAATGTAAGTAGACTCTGACCTGATTGTTCATTTAGAGGGTAAAATAATAGAGTATTTTAGAAAGTTCTCTTTACGTAAACTGGTTAAAAGATCAGTAATTACAGAAGATTAGACTAAAAAGGAATTAAGAAGCCTTTTGTGGAGGATTGGGAGTTCATTAATATTTTTGTATGTATTCTTGGGTTAAATCATTTTTAACCTCTGTTAACTGGATGGATTTCCTGGACACTTTGATGTAGCGTATATACTGTTTGGATGTGGACCGTCTTCATTCAATTAGTAAAATTCGGTTTTACCCTTTCACAAACAATTAAGGGAAAAGGGTCAAATATACCCCTCTATTTTATTTTACTAGTTAAATATACTCTTTGTTTGTGAAAGTTAACAAAAATATCCCTATCGTCTTCAAATTTTACACTTATGCTCTTATTTGGATGGAAATCCCCAAATCCTCTCAAATTACTCAATTTCAAAAAAATTATCACTTTTTGTTGACCTCCTATCATCATCATCAAGCTCTAGCTTCATCTTCTTCAATGGAGAAAAAAAGAAAAAAGCAAGAACACACCCAAATGATAAAATCTCAAAACTCACCTGAGATTTCATCTATAAATCTAACTCCAAATTTTGGTGCAGCCAATACTTGGAGTCAGAGTAATTAAACCTAAAACTCCATCATTTATGCTCTTGCGAAAATCAAACAGAGAACTTACAAAATGACATCAAATTTAAGTCTTTCATGCCGAGCACTAAAACCTCAATATATAGAACGATAAATATGTTAATTCTCCTATGATTTAATGTGTTTTTCGCTCTTCTCCAATAGAAAGTTCCAAAATTTAATTACCATTAATACTCAAAAAGTCAGACTGTTAACCTAAAAATTGGAGTCATTGTATGTTTTTACTGTGTTTTCGCTCTTCTATAATAGAAAGTCTCCAAATTTGAATACTAATACTCAAAATCAGATAAGCCTAAAAATCAGTCATTGTATGTTCTTGTGAAAATCGCACAGCAAACTATAATTGTAGCTGGTTCGATCATTATGCAGTGAGAAGTATTAGCTTCACCAAGATTTGGAGTAAAATTTAAAGATGAAATTTGAGGTGATTTGGGATTTTATCATTTGGGTGTGTTTTTGATTTTTTTTTTTTTCTCCGATGAAGGTACGGCAGGGGTCAACAAAAAAAGTGGGTAATATTTTTGAAATTGGGTAATTTGAGAGGATTTGGGATTTCCATCCAACAGAATATAAGTCGGACGGTATTTTTGTTAACTTTCACTAACGAAGGGTATACTTAACTAATAAAACAAAGTAGAGGGGTATATTTGACCCTTTTCCCATCAATTAATTAATCGTATACTAATGTTTGATCTGTTTGTATGTTGATTTGTTGTTTTGGCGTTGGTAATGACATGTTCCCTTAAAATATACTCCTTTTCGGTGTTTGAATCAAGTCTAGGAACTTATTTCCTTAAAGACTTAAGAGTATATGTTCATTTTCTTGTCATATACTTACGATGGTCTCCTTCGTAGCTAATTTCCGACATCTTTGGCAATTTTAAAAGATGTAATTTCAGAATTAATGTTGAGCGGAATTTAGTCCATTTGTGAGCCATTCAAATTACTGTATTTTACTGCACCACTTGGTGGCTTTGGACATGGTTTGAAACCATGTGATGAAACCATAATTTGAAATTATGTTTGGACATGCAATTTGAATTTCTTAAGTTATATTTTTTCTTCTAGACATAAAAACCCACAAGTTGTGAAAACTATCAAAATATTCTCAGTTCTTATACAATCTTACTAAATGAGCAAGTCATAATTCATAACAAAATTAATACGCCACTAGAAGGCCTTTCTAAAAAATACAACATCAATTAACCAAATTTTAGTTCAATAAAAAAGAAAATTTAACATGAATAGTAATGTAACTACTCTTTAATATAATCTTCCTACATGGTAGACATAAATAAAGGTTGGTAAATGGTGGTGGGAGTAGTTGTTAAAAATATCTACCAACTTATGGGTCTTTTTTTACAAAATATAAACTTATGGGTCAAGTTTTATATTTAAATTTTTTGAAACCATGGTTTGAAACTCAAATCATACCTTTTTGGATGATTTGGGATTTTAAATCATGGTTTGAAATCATGAGATGAAATGCATGTCCAAACGCTGATTTCATCTCATGCGTAGGGCGGAACCAGAACATTTGACAAGGGGGTTCAAGAAAATTAAAAAATAAACACGCGAAGAAATCAAAACAAACACCATTCTCTATTTAAAAGTATATTACTCGTACACGACGAGGTTTCATTCGTTGAAATGTTTTTATAATAACATCATTAGAGATCCTATTAAACACATCTTTTTCTACATAAGGCACCAAGCAACCACTAAAATAACTCTCATTCGTTCGACTCCGTAAGTCATTCTTGATAAACTTCATTGCCGAAAAAGTTCTTTCAACGGATGCAGTGGCAACTGACAAAAGCAAGGCAAGTTTCACTAAGAGGAATACAAGAGGATAGTTTGAATGCTTCTTTGTCTGAACTAATCTTTTTGAAAAATCACAAAGTCCTTTTAGATCGGAGAACCTTTCATCAAGATCACGAACATCAATAATGTAACTCGCAAGTTGATTCTCAAGAGCCCCCATACTAAATTCATCAAAGTCATCAGGATAATGTTCAGCCATTCTCATTATTTTCCTAAGATCAAAACTAGAAAATGAGTCAATTGGATTTAAACAAGCAATTCCATGAAGCAAATCAGTCGTTACTTCGTCAAAACGATAAGAAAGCTCTTAAATTTGCCAATCAATAACTTTGCAAAACACTTCAACGTAATAATGGTGTGAGACAGTACAACCAGCAAGTTTACGCCGTGATCTCAAAGAGGTAAAGTACGGCTCATCTAAATTAGGTATCAAAATTTGATACTTGATATAAAATTTAGATACTTTATCAATAAGCGAACCCCATTCTTCCTCCCTTAACTTTTGCAACCTTTTCTTTGCTAATTGAAAAAGTAGCATGACATTTACGATATTTTGTTCCTTTTTCTGTAAGCATTTGTTAAGCTCATCTGTTATTGCTAAAATATCTCTCATCAAATGCAATATAAATGCAACATCAAATGTTTGACATGCTCTGAGAAATCCCATTGCCTTCATCTGGAAAATGTGAATCAACAACAATATCATCAAGTACATCAACAATTGAACCAAACATAAGAATAAAGTTACTAAAAGATTTGTAGTGGGATCCCCAACGACAAGGGTGGAGCCAGAAATTTTAGCAAGGGTGTTCATTCTTTGAAAAGTAAAAAAAATTGATAAATATGTGCACTAAAATTGAATGGGTGCACAAATTCATTTTAGACTACAAAATTTTTAACAAATTATAAATATATTTGTAATAAAACTTAAATCGTATAATTAAAAAATAAAGTAAAAAATTTAGCAAAGGAAATTTTACAAATGAAAACTTAATTCAATATTTTTGAAACAAAAATGACAATTATATCTTTCGAAATGTTCTTAGATGTTTGTTTTAAAGAATAAGTTTTGTTTATTAGTTATTTGGTCCAGCTTGTTTTTTCCTGTAAAAAGTAGAGGTAAAAAGCTGCAATGGAGAATCGAACACAAAACTTCCAGGACACTTTGAACACCCTCCATCACTGGGCCGCGCCTCTGAGTTTGTTCATGGGTGTTCAAATTATGGTATATATCCGTCTTAGGCAATTTTAACCTATATATACGACATGATTTTCTGGCGAAGGGTGTTCATCTGACCACCCTTCCCGTAGTGTTCCGCCCGCCAACTTAGCAGTATCAAAATATAAGACCAAATTCTTGATGCAAGCCTCTACCAGCTTCAAGTTCACCCATATCTAATGCCTCTTGAACTCTCTTTTCTTTTGAGATTCTCGATATTCATCCATGCGTTTAAAAGAAGCTCCCAACATATTCAAAATACTCGAAACCAATAGTACAAGCTCCCCCACTTCAACACATACAAGACTTAGTTGAAGTTGATTGATCTACTTTCTTGCCTAATCAACATTTTAATGGGTTTGTTGTGATTTTGAGTATGGTAAAAAAAAAAGAGAAAAAAAAGAAGAAGAAAAACCTTGGAATTGGAAGCCATGGGCGAAGGCAGCAACACAATTGAGTTGACAAAGAAGTGAAGAACAATGTTAACACTTTTGAAATTAGGGATTCTTTTATCCCCAATGGCTCATGTTTTTCTTTAATAATAATAATAATAAATAGAGTCCAGCAAACGACGTCGTTTTTGTTAATCTTTTTTTTTTTTAAAGGGACTGGATGAAAAATGTTAAAAAAGGTATCATTGCCGAGAATCGAACCCGCGACCGCGGGCTCAATCACAGGCGCCTAATCCACTGATCCGGAATCTCCATATGTTAAGGGGATGCAAAAATAATATTTGTACATGAATAAAAAAATTCACCATATATATTTAGTGCAATTTTTCGACGAAGGGGGTTCGGTTGCCACCCCTTGCACCCCTGTAGCTCCGCCCCTGATCTCATGGTTTCAAACCATGATTTCAAATCGCATGTTCAAACGCCTACTAACACAAAATCTTCAATTCTAACTGAAACACTCGTGGCAAATTCATGTAACAAAATCAAATTTTGGGAAGTTGGATATTAGCTAACGAATGAAAATTTAAGGAGATAATTTTGACTCTTTTAAAAAGATTTTATGGATGATAGTAGCATGTCAACAAAACAGAGAGAGGACACCCTGAAGACGTATAAAAGTGATGGAAAGCGAGGTACCCTTATTGTCACTCCAAAATTTGCTCAACCTCTTTCTATTTATTAGGGAAAACTTGCATCTATATCTCAATTTCAATTCAAACATGTGTTTAATCCTTTCTCGAAAATGAAGACCAAGCTCATGAGCTTATTATCCTAAGTCGAAACAAGTTGATAAACCTCTTTTTTTGCGTCTGAGGAAAGTTCATAGGAGTAAGGAGAAAATGTTTTCTTCAATTTCAAAAGAATTAGACAAAATATAGCAAAATTCACGTTCAAGGTGATGCTCTACTGATAAGTTGCGCTTGCATTTTGCCAACAAGCTTGACATCACATGGACATACAGATGTGCTGAAGATTTTATCCAACAGAGAATAGAGTAGCATATGAGTCTCTAACAATACTATTAAACTCCTAGCAAACATAGCACAAAAGAATTTCGAACGATATTCAAGGAGTTAAAAGGGGTTGCATATTCTGATTTAAGTTACTGTTCCTAATAACATACTGCTGCATCGACATCCATATACCCACCTGTAGTCTATAAACATGCTAAGATATACAAAAACCTATTTGCTTGAGCTTGTGACAAAATAAAACATTAAAGGACTATATAGAGTTTCTACTCTGTTTGTAAGCCATGGGGTTTCTATTCTTAACTTCTGAATGAAATGGATGCAAAGATTTCTTAGACAGACTGCTGCAGTATTGAGCCACTTCCATTTCCTTTCCTCCCCATCCTCAAGCCATCTGTGGATGCAGAATTGCCTAATGGAGGCTGATAAAAAGCAAACCCAAGAGAAGAAGCTGAGTTGTCATAATGTTCTGGATGGTCAAACTTACAAGCAGGTCCAAACTTACAAATCCCATAACGGCTGTAGAATGAACAGACATCTTGACCCTACATTTCAAAACAAGATGAAATAAATTGTGTGGAAATAACAAGTTCACAATTATTTGGTCCATAATTGAGATTAATTGTTAGAAAATGTGAAATAAATAAAAAGAGTCCTATAATCTTGGCCAAGTACTATTATATCGGAACAAAAAACACAGGTTGAACAAAAACATCTTGAAAGGAATTAAGAAGTATTCCTCGAAAAAGTTGCATGCACAGAGTCAACAGATGATCATTCAGATATTTTCTTAGAAAAGTATTGAATTAAAAATGTCCTCAAATACCAGTTCAGCTAAATATTTCACCTACTTATGCATCAAAAAGAAAATTTTCTAAGAAAACACAAAAGCTTTTAGATCTGGATAGAAGAAAAACTTACTGGTCTTAGCGGCAGGCCCTTGACACTGAGAACACTCGGGTTTGTCTTGGACATTTGAGTCTTTGGATGATGAAATTTGCAGTTAAATTTATATTTACAGTCTCCAGTTTTAATGAAGTAAGAGCAATCAGGTTGACCTGGACGTTCAGGGTATTCTTCAACAAGCCATGGCGGCTGAGGTCGGGGATAGAAGTTTGTCTTAGTTGCTAGATCCTTCATAGCAAGTGCTGGAGGTGTAGGTAGGATCTTATCTGAGGTTGGATAGACCGGGGCCTGAATCAGCAAACAATAAACACGTCAAAGGTACAAGTCAGAGGAAACTTATTAAACAATGGCAAACACTCTGTCAAATTAGTTTTACGATTAAAAAAACAAGGACAAATAATAAAAAGATTACATCATAGAAAAATCTTTTCTTTGTAGTGTATTTTATAACATTTGTCCAAAACTCGTTTAGTTTCTTGAACCGAATAACATGGCACGTGGAGCTTGACTAACTGTTCTGTCACTATGTTAAGCTAAAAAATATACTAGTAGAATCTCCCTTCATTAAGTTAAAACCAATATGCTCACATGGAATAGAAGTACCACACTCAATCAATTCTGAATCGCAGAAATAGGGATCTGCTGAAGCATTATATACATCCAACTTTCAGAACAAACCATAAACAATTATTTCAGAAACAAGGCAGTTAAGTTAATAGTAATTAACCTGAAACCTATTCCATTGTGGACTTAGAGGAGGAATTCCTTGACTTGCTGGATATATCCCTGGTACTAATGGACTTGTCTTATTCAATAATGGTGGTGAAGACCAAGAAGACCCTGTTGGATAGGAGGCACTTTGTATTGGAGCAGATCCACCATTGTTGTATCCAGAAGAAGGATTACTTCCATATATTGTGGTAGGATCAGGATGATGAAACCTGCAATTGGATCCATACTTGCAGGAGCCAGTGCGCATATAGTAGGGGCAATCCCTCCCTCCCTGAAATAAAGACAAATCCCTTAAGGACATAATTCTAAATTCAGAAAGGTTCTGAATGACAGAAAGGAGCAATACCGGTCGAAGTGGCAGGCCAAGAAAGTTAAAATCTTGAACAGGGGAGATCACACCCTTTCTCCTGCTATGATTGTATTTACAGGCATTCCCATACTTGCACCCTCCTTCTGTCAGGAAATACTGCAATAGAATTATGGGAAGAGAAAAATTGAACAACAATAAAGATGCTACCTTCAAAACAGTATGGAAACGTTAAGTACTTATAACAGAGCCAAGAAAGTTAAGTTTCATCATTAAAAACAAATGAAGGCTTTTCCCGTTAAAACAACGATGCCAGGGGCAAAGAAAAGAGCTAAAGCAATTGAGAAACAGTATTTTATTCCCCCCAAAAAAGAACAGAGGATAAAGCCATAATATGCAGCAAGGCATAAATTTTTTTTTCCCACACATCTATAGTAGATACACGCCTAGAAACAACTTAAAGGCCAATCTCACAACATTCTTTGGTGAATACATATGCTTTTTTATCAAGCAAAAGATAATTTCATTCAAACAAAGGGAAGAAAAACTCTTGCATACAAGCAGTGTACCAGAAAGCAGAAACACCTACAAAGTTTTTACATACATATATGTTAAACCCTACTTATTGATAATGCACCTTTACTGTTTTAAGCCAAACTATTTTACTAACCCATTTATGTCAGATTGTATTAGTCATGCTTCAAAATCACAAGTAACAGCTAGATCAAGATGACTACCCAAAACGGCTTTTACCCTAAATCGTCTCACACAAGATTATTATTCACAATCAGCCATCACCTATAGTGTTTTTGCCATAAATTAAATGGTAGACAATAAGTGCATGTTCATAAACAAGTTTATCACTCAATACCAAAGACGCTGTATTTCATGAAGCAATAACATTATTTTTCACATTATGATACTCAATATTCAACATCAAACCAAATTATTCCCAAAAGATCAAGCATAGAAGAAACAAAGATTTTCATCGTCTGTCATGATTTTAACTATCAAAACTTTCAGAACCTTGCATTCAATCTGCCCTGCTCTTTCCTCGCTTTCTTCCTTTTGCTTGCCCTTCTCCATTGCCCAATGCTGAAGAAATCACAAACGATATCAGTACAGTAAGCGCCACAAACGCTTTTTTAAGATCTAACCTAAGCACATGAACAGTAAATGCAAGAAAGACCACGACAAAGATTAACAGAACCTCCAGACAACCATCCTACTAAAACATATAATATTAGTCATACTCATCCATCTCACATGGATGTCAAGTAAAACCCATTACAGAGAATAGTAATGAATTCACCATTCTTTAACCACACATTTCAATGCATGATTTATCATGCCCCTTAAGGGCCAACAACTAACTATGAAGCGTCAATCACATTTCCAAGCCCCTTTTACATCATTTAAGTCCATTTCGTTCCCATTACTTTAGAAGTGAACTATGCAGAATAAGCAAATTTAATAATCTTGTAATTTAACAAACAAAACAGTAGAACACCACAAGCCTCTACTATCCATCCACAACAACAACATACCCAGTGACCCCACAAGTGGGGTTTGGGAAGGGTAGGATGTAAGCATACATTACCTCTACCTTTGCGGGGTTGAGAAGTTGTTTCCGATAGACCCTTGGCACAAAAGAGAAGTAACTGACACGGGAAAATAGGAAAGGAAAAAGAGAGAACAAAATAGTAATGTACAAAAAAAAAGTGCAGCAACAGATATCAATACACATTTGTGAAAACGAAACTACACGATACCTAAATCTTACTACTAAACGTATGGCGACACTCGGCTACCTACTAACTTTCTACCCTAATCCTCGACCTTCATACCTTCGTATCTAAGGTCATATCCTCAGTCATTCATTCACAGCACTCTTTTTATTCAACAAATATCATTCATTCAATCCACAAAACATAGAATAAGTATAGCTGAACAACTTCAACTCAATCAAATGGAGGGACCCAATCATACCTGATCTCGCATTCGGGAAGGGTGATTAAACTTGCAACTCAATCCATATTTACATGTCCCTGTTCTCATATAATAAGCACAATCCTCAGCATCAGGTCTTAACGGGTAATTCAAACTCCTTCCATTCGCATTAAATCCCCATTCCTTTGAACCACCCTTCTCATTTTCCACATCAATCACATTTCCATTTCCATTTCCATTTCCATTTTCACCCCAACCATAGTCACCATCTTCATAACGATTATCGCCATACTCGTTTTCCACATTATTCACATCCAAATTTCCATTTTCACCCCAACTACGGTCACCAACTTCATTACGATTATCGCCATACCCGTTTACCACACCAATCACATTTCCATTTCCATTTTCGCTCCAACCACAGTCGTCATCCCCCCAACGATTACTGCCGTACTCATTTTCAGTTTTTACCTTAATGGTGATATCATCTCTTCCATTTTCTTCATAAATATCTCTTTTTGCTCTCTGTTCCTCAAATGCCTGGTTTAAGACCAAATTCTGAAGCTCTTCGATGATGGATTTCACCGCTATCTCATCTTCATAGTCATTATCCACATACTCATTTTCAGTTTTTTTCTTAATGGGTTCATTTTCTTCATGTATATCTCCTTTTAATCTCTCTTCACTGAATGCCTGGTTTAGTACCAGATTTTGAAGCTCTTCCACACTGATTTTCAGCGCTATTTCATCATCAACGTCGTTTTCCTCAGTGTTTGGTGGATTCTGAGTAGGGTTTTGAAGAATGGAATGGGGTGAAAACGACGACGTTTTTTGAGGTTGAGGATCAAACCCTAAGTGCTGTTTGTCAAGTGTAGAGTGATTTAGGTTATGTATGTAGTGTGATTGAATGGCTTCCATTGTTTTTGCCTCCAAAATTTCAAAGTGTAAAACCCTGATTCTGCATTTTTCAGTAGAGTGAGTGAGTGAGAGCGAATGTTCAGTGGCCAAAATCAGTCCAAATTAACGACGATTGCGACCCCACTAAATGCTTATATAGCCTTTTCGTTTTTTTCTTTTCTAATTTCTAATGTTATTTTTTGTTTTACCCTTTGGTCCATTTTATCATGTTTATATTTTGCATGCCTCCAAGGGTGGGTAAAAACCAGTTTAACCGGCAAACCAAATCAATAAAATCGCCATTGGTTTATTATCAGTATAGGGTTATTGGGTTAACGGCTTGTAAAAAATTTTGTAAAATATTTTATTAGGTTATCGGATCAGTTTTCAGTTTTAAGGATTTAGTTAATGGTTAAACCATTAATCCAATAAACTTATATTAAAATTATTTTTTAATCCCTAGTTATATAACAATGACTTTAAATCTTAATTTTTAAATACAAATCCTATTTCTAAATTCTTAATCTAGGCACGCCTATTCCCTGACATTTAATTCTCATATGAAATCAGGGTTTGCGATGCCTCTCTGCCCCCTTTAATTTATAGTTGCCTTTGTGCTGTTTTTTTCTTTTTGTAATATGAAGTTGCTGATTCCTTTTTCTTTTTTGGGTGATTACTACAGTGATACAACATCCAAGTTTGTTTTAGCAAATAAGAATAGTGTATTTGATTTGCTTTTATTTGTAATTTGTGTAGAATTTTAATTTTTTATGTATGAAGGCAGTGTATACATGAACAAATGAAAACAGGAGAAAGCAAAAAAAAAAAAAAAGTAGAGGAGTATTTTCCTATCGGTTAAACCAAACCGTTAAGGAACAAAAACCGATAACTATTATCTTATTGGTTTGACTATCGGTTTAGCATATTTAAAAATCAAAAACCAATAAACCGAACCGATAATACATAAGACCGAACCGAACCGACCGATAAGCACTCCTTACCTAAAAGACCATAAACTAAAAGGATAATTTGACTTATATTTGTTCTTTGATTCCAATTGAAGTGTTAATCTCTCTCTACATTTATTAGAATAAGATTAAAGATTAAAAAAATAGCAATTAATTCTTTTAATTTTCTAAAATAACAAATATTTTAGATCAGTTATTTATAGTAACCATGATGAGTAAAATAAATCTGAAGTAGTAGTTCATGTGGGAACCTTCTCATCAGTGTAGGGAAAACCTCGAAACGAGTAAGCATTATTGTGAGGAATGGGAATTCATGCTAATCTTTCTGAAGTAATGGCTTTTTGTTAAATGGCACTAGTAATGACGTAACGATACACTTTTATTGTCTATAATAATGCTTATTCGTTCCAATATTTTGGTTTAATGGTAACAGTGTAATGTAACACAGACTTCATGGATTGTATTATACTACAGATAAGAACTTGATATTTAAAATGAAAAGGCTTAAGCATATGCAGCCCCTAAATTTGTCTCTTTTTCCATTTTGACACCTTAACGAAGTGTTATTCCCATTGAACCCCTAAACTTGGCCTCAAGTGTGTCAATCAAATACAATCCAACTTACATAACATATTTGGTGAGTTTCATTTTCTTTAGCCTTGTGCGTGAACGTCAATCGTATCCTACGTGAAAAATTCAACCAATTAAAACTCCCCACGCATTTTAATTATACATATCATTAAAATATGTGTTTAAACGACCTTTTTTCAAGAACCAAGCAATTCGGCCAACCAGGAATTGAAGACCAACCTTTTGAGATTGATTTTGAAGCTTTTTTGGTGTTCTGGATAACATAATAGGATCTAGTGCTGCTTAATATTTTTGGCTTTCTTATTTTCCAGTTTTGGTTTTTTATTTTTCGCCTTCTCAGTTTTGGTTTCCAATTTTGATTTCTTATTTTCCAATTTTGTTACTTGATTGGTTTAAGTGGTGCTTCTTCACTTGGATAACACAGTAGCACACTTCTTTCTATCTGATGTGTATAATTAAAATAGGTGCGGTGTTTTAATTGGTTGAATTTTTCACGTAGAATGTGATTGATATTCACGTGTCAGGCTAAAGAAAATGAAACTCACCATATATGTTACTACGTAAGTTGGATTGTGTTTGATAGACACATTTGAGGCCAAATTCAGGAGTTTAATAGAAATAATATTTAGTTGAGGTGTCAAAATAAAAAAAAGGGACAAATTTAGGGGACTGTACATGCATCAAATGAAAACGTATAGAGGAACTATCTTATTCTCCACTGAATTTTGAATCTTATGTCATCGACCTTCAAAATTTCTCGGTTATAGGAAAAGGCCAACTCTTCAAAATGCAGAGTGTGATAAATTATATCATATCACATCATATCAAAACTTTAAAAAAAAAAAAATTGCAAATTTAGAGAACATTATTATAACTTTTATAAATGGACAGATTAAGCAGGCGTTTGGCCATAGAAACAAAAAAAAAAAAAAATCACTTCTTTTGGAATTCTTGAAGTTGGAGTTAGAGTTGTGTTTGACCATTATTTTTGTAAATAATATTTGGTTGTCGAAATGTATTTTTTCTAAAAAACATGAAATATGATTCATACCCTCAATTTCTAAAAACTAGCAAAACCTTCTAAAGCAATTAATAAACATAAACCAGTGTGAGAAATATAACAATAATACTTGAAAACAGCTTATGGAGTGCTCAAAGCTAATAATTTCTTTCCATCAAAAGGCTGCAACTGAGAGACTTACTGGTGTACACAAAAAATATAGCATCTCTAAATATGGTTTTGTTGCAAAATTCCCACCTGCTTCTTTTCTTTTAGAGGCTTTTTGCACATGATGTTTAATGTTGCAGGGGTGGAGAGCAACTGAGCAAAATCAGTTGCATCTGACCAGTGAAAAAAGTTGTATGAACTTTTAGGGTAAAAAATGAAGAAAAGAAAAGAAAAAAAAAAGTAAAGGTCCAAACATAAAATGAAAATAGTGAAAAACAAGGTTTTGGTTATTTTTCAAATGAAGTTGTATTTGAAATTTTTATGATCAAACACCATAAAGTGAAAAAAATATTTTGGAAAAAGTGAATAATTCTGATGGCCAAACGGGTCCTTAAGTTATATCCAAAATCTTGTTTGAGTTCCTTACATCGTTTTTTGGCACACTTCACATGACATAGTTTTTGGCAGGGACATATGCACCGCATGATACTCTATGGACCATTGTACAACTGTCCCCCTTCAAATTACTCTACTTTTTACTTCACGCAGATGGACTTTCTCAAGTGCAAAAATAACCGCTTGAAGTACCTCTAATTAAAGAAAAGTAAAGCATTACAAGTATTTAATGTCAGCCACTTTATAATTAAATTCAAAATTGTGAAAATAAAGTTGAAAATTGCAAGTATGAAAGTTTCAAATATCGGCTCTTCGGGTCTGAAGTTGCAATTATAAAAGTCCAACTTCAAGCCCAGATATATGAGCATATTGCATGTGAAGGAGGAGGATAAACAACATAGCAGGTTTGATGTTTGCCAACATATTGCAGACCTTCCGTAAACTTAGCTGATTCTATCGAACCTTAAGCACCTCACTATTCGTCTTGATTTCAAAACAACTATTTTCACCAAACTCATCTCGATAGTACTTCACATGTATAAATTATCACATTAATACTCATTTAATACATCCACACCTAATCCAAATTTACGGAGCGTTACATTAGCTTCTTGAATCTAAGTTAGATAAAGGTGTGAAAAAAATGCACAAAGAAAGAGGAATTCACTGGCAGAACATTTAGATCAGATCAGTAAAGAACTTTAACATAGAAACAGAACGCGAAACTGGAAGAAACTTTATAAAATTGCAGTCAAAACCGCTACACACCTATTTATCAATCTTGGGATTGACAGTGAAGCACATAGCAAATTAGTCATAACTGAGGACCTTCCCCAACTTACCATTTTTGGTTCAGCACTACCAAAAATGGAGTTGCGGTAAAGGGAAAAGAATTTAGTTGAAATATGTTAAAGGATGAGGTATACAAGGATGGGTATTTTGAGCCAAAATAAAGAATTGAGATATTTTTAGACCAAAAGGTATTTATGAATTATTTTTCATACCTTTTCCGTTTAATAAATAATTTCCACAATAGTTTGTGTAATCTCCGGGTAAGACACGTATGCATTGGTAAAGAGTAGTTTTTTTTTTTTTTTTTTTTTTTAAAGCATTTTTTTTTTAATAAAAAAAAAATGCTTTAATTTTAACACACACGGAAAATGAACACATACTGAAAAACTGCGCTTAATTTAGTCTACTGATAGAAAAGAGAACATAGAACTGGCTACTTTACCAACACATGCATTTATTATGTGTCCTGCACTATACTCATTCTTTTAGGTTGAATGCCTGAGAGTGCAACAGGAAAAACAATTTTAATCAATTATACATTATTGAATACTTTGCTTTAAGAGACTTGACTTTGAGGATTTCCATTGCAATCAAAACCTTGATTTCACTTGGCGCTGCTCACTCGATCCTACTGCAAAGAAATTCACATCAAGAAGAAATTCACAACAGCTTCTTTATAAACTGCTGCTATCTTTGCATGCTTTGACTGTCATGCAAAATAACATAGTGTGACAGTCCTACATGAAAATAGATAACATAGTTGGATCTAATATCTATGTTGATCAAACAAATGTCCTGCATTTGCATAATAATTAACAAAAATTAAAAATATTTATTAGGATAAACATATTCATATCAGGAATTTCATTTGCAATATGCATTTGATCTTTTTTAATATCTCCATATAAGAGTAAAACTATATCAGGTTCATAGTTATAGTAAGATATATAAATGCATCAACTGCATAAGGATGTGGTACTTCAGATCCGAAGAATTTTGCAAGTTTTCATTTCAACTTCTTTCAGTAAATTATATGAAAATTCTTCAAGAATTCCTATAATAGTCGAGTCATCAACTTGCACAATAATATGACATATTCTGATTTCCATAAAAATGTATGGATAAATAGAGTCATTTGTGCTTTTAGTCAAGGAATATTGATTAAATCACATTTACGTTGCTTGATTTAAGCCTAATAAGAAATATGAACAAATTTCTATAACGTGTATATACTTTGAGATCTCCTGGTCACGAGTGTTGGCTTGAACCCACGACTCCGTGACTAGGAGGTCACGGGTTCAAGTTGTGAAATCAACCTCTTGTAGAAATGCAGGTATACAATAGATCTTGTGGTCCGGCCCATTTCCGAACGGAGCTTAATGCATGGGGTTACCCCTTTTATTTTATTTTTTAGGGAGAGATGGATCTAAAATTTAAAATCTATAAATTTCCAGCGATCTCAAATTAATATACAACAATAACTAAATAAACTAACGGGTGCAAATATTTAGTGGGCGTTTGGCCATAAAAATTATTCACTTTTTTCCGGAATTTTCTTTCACTTTTTTTACATTTAGCATTTGGCCATAAAAATTATTTACTTTTTTCTGGAGTTGTATTCGGGAGTACTAAAAACAAGAAAAACTTGTTTTTCAAAAATTTTCCACTTTTTTCACTTTTTTACACTACATTTCTACAATTTAAAAACTATGGCCAAACACAACGCTAACTCCAACTCCAACACAACTCCAACTTCAAAAATTCCAAAAAAAGTGAAAAAGTTTTTGGTATTTATGGCCAAACGAGCCCTTAATATATGAACACATTTAGTGATTTCTTAATTGATGACGTGATTTTTGTTAGGTTAAAACTTATTTTGGGACGGAGCAAGTACCAGTTAAACACATATATGAAAAAGACGCAGACGAAAACTAACTCCGACAAGCATAAGTACTAAATACTACAATATTATTGCACGACGAGATGGGTAATGACAATAGTTGGAAAAACAAAAACAAAAAAAGATTTAGCACAATGGTGTATGCTGGTTGCTTCAATGGTGCTGAAGACGAGCGGTGAGAAAATTCCTAATTTTTTGTAAGCCAAGTCAGAATCCTAAACAAATTAGGTAGAATTTTAATTTAGAGTCAAGTTGCCTTATAATACTCCTTTTTGCAAATTATTTTCTAGGAATAGTAGCCTATAAATAGATACGACTCGTTTCTTTCAAACTCTCTTATTCTTCTAAGTTTCTTTTGAGACGTTTACAAAAATTGGGGAGTTTTAAAGTTTAGTTTTTATTTTTTTCCTAAATATAAATTTGTTTGGAGTTTAACTTACATTTCCCTCCCCGTGTGCTATGAATTTCTGTTAAATCGCTGATATCTTTTTTTTTTTTTTTTTTTAACTCCTATGGTTAGGGTTTGATTTTGTTATGCACTACTGCCAAAGCTGCCATTAACATGGACCCTGAACGGTGCAAAGACAGCACAAAGCTTTTTAAGTCTACTTTTTTTAATGCAATATTGGAATCGCACGTAACAACCCAGCATGCTGTGCCATGTGGTGTGCATGCTGCCACTGCACAGTACGAAGACAGTCGAAAGAGCTTAGAATTACGTTATTGTGTTAAAATTCCCCTCGATGCTGTGCAAGCCGCTTGTGAAATCCTTGAGAGCATCTCGTCAAAAGTTGGAGTGGTTCAGCTGTTGGAAGAAGCTGCCACTAAGTTGAGGAAAGACTTTGATTGCGATTCAGGAGAGAAAGACCTTGATCGTTACGGGTTTCTGTTTAATCGTGCCTTTGTTGAGTCAAGGGAGATCATGAAGGAGAAGGATTGTGCACTGTCTGCCCTGCTTCCTTGCTTAAGTGACAAATTTTCTGCATTCATGTTGCACAAGGCATATTATATATCCGTCTTTCTTGTCCATGGTTTCTTTATATGGCACATCTTTTTATTACTCAATTTTCCCAGGTGAAAGAAGAACTAGAGGAGGTGACAGGTGCCCTGGAAGCTTTTACAAAGTGCTGGCCTGCCCCTCTACATGGTCAACATCACATCACAGTGGTTAGAGATAAATATTTGAAAAATCTGCTCAGCTTGTTTTGGGGTATTCTTAATGGCGCGAAAGAACAGGGGAACTTGGACGGTGTCACAAAGGCCATTGGAGATCTCCATGGTGCCTTTTCTGCACTTTCGGAAACTATAGATATAAGGTTTATACAGCATCTCACCGTCACTCCTCGCATAGTTGCAAAGGTTTGTTTTTCCTACTTCGTTCTAGTCAATCTTTCTACTCTCCAAGATCCTTTCGTAGAAGGAGATACCATGGATACTTTCTTTTTTATGCTTGAAGTTTCCAACAAAGAATAAGTATTTCAATTTTCAGGTTGCTAGCTCAATCACGGGTGTTCCAAGAAATTTCTTTCCTGCTCCGTTCCACTTGCCGGTTGAACTCCTAGTGCAAAGATTGTCTCGGAAACTTGTGGGTCTAGATAATCAACTTAGGGCCATCATAAATGCAATCTCAATGCATAAGCTTGGATCACGCCCTCTGTATTCTTTCCTCTTGTTAGGTCCTCCAGATCATAGGAAGACAGCACTTGCTGTGGCGCAAAAGAAATGTTTGATAATAGGAAAAGAAATGTTTGATAATAGGATTGTTGAATATAATGTGGCTGGTTTTACAGAAGATGATTTTACAGTAGAAGTTTTCTCATGTCCGTTCTTGGTGTACGTGTTCTCTTCCTCCCTTTTCCATATTTCAAAGGGTGGATTGAAACATTGATAAGCTTATTACTTAATATCTTTTGCTGCAGTGTTAACGAGTCAGATGGGGCTAGCGACTCGATGGTCCGGCTTATTTCGAGCTGTGTGTTAGTGTTTGATAACGTTGACAAAGCCAACACCGCACTGTTCGACTTTATCCTGCGGATTCTAGAGATTGGGTCATATGTCGATGCCTCTGGAAGGCAGATTGTTTTCTCTAACACACTGATTCTCTTCACATCACGTGTGGAGTTTCCCAGGTGCCGCTGTGCAAGAGTTGTTTGGGAAACTTCTTTCAAGCACCCTTTCAAGGAATTGTTAAAAAGTGTAGGGGAAGTACAACAGCCACGGTGCGATTGCAGTTTTCATGAATGTCTAACTGATGTGAGATTTTCCGTAAATAAAAACTTAATTATAGCTTATTCCAAATGCATTTTGTTGTACATCCTATTTTAATTAATTTGATACGCTGCTTATTTGTACTGACGCAATATTTTTACTTTTCAGGCAGAGAAGCAGTTCAAGCCTCGGTTTTTTGATTCTCTGGGTGACGTAATTTTGATCCCTTGGCTATCTCTTTCTCAGTTTATGTCAGTTTTCAGAATACAAGTCCGCGATGCCGCCTCCTATTCGAAGAAAAAGTGGTTGTCTACCCGTCTGCCGCCGTGTTTCGTTATATTTGGAGGAATAAGTATGACAAGATGTAAGAGGTACATACGCTTGATTACTTGTCAGAAAGTCTCTAAATTTGTTGTGGAGGGTCTTGTAACTAGGGTAGGATTGTATTTGCTGCCAATTTGCATCTATGTTTTGATATGTTTGGAGGAATGCTTACATGATGCTAAGAGGTATCTATGTTCATTATTTGTTTGAAGTGGTAGTGAGATTAATTCGGAATGTATAGCTGAGGCATCTGTAACTTAGCTAAGGAGGATTTTTCTCTCGTCTCATGGACTGTTCTCAACTTTCTTTGATTTTGAGGTCCGTCAAACTTTGTGACTGGATAATAGCAGAACCTGTGAACATACATGGTGGGTAGACACCTGGGACATTTCATACTGTTTTACCATTCTGTAACTGCAAGTCCGATAAATGGCTACCCAATGACTTGAATTGTAAAAGCAACATATGTTGGTATGTGAAATTGTTAATTATAGCATCTAGTGTCTTGATGAGTCAGTTTTCAGTTTTGAACTAATTGAGTAAGTTTCTATTTTTATGTTTAGCCTAAAACATTTGCCTAGGAGAAGAAACTGATTTTTCATTGTTTGTTACAATGTTGGTTAGAAGTGTGTCTTCCGCCAAATACCGTCTCCATTGATTCATCTCATATTGCACTCATTGTGTTTTTTTTCTTTCTTTGCCAGGAAGGTGGTCATGTAGTTAAGCATTTTGTGGAGGAGTTAGTTTCCAAGTTGAGCAATGTGGATAGCCAGTCCATAGTATACATTGATGAGTTGGTGGGTACCAATGAATTGTCTGTCAGAACTCAGAAATTAAGTGATGTGACAGTTGCCCATGACTTTAAGACGTTCAAAGTATCCTTGGGAAAGTCGAGGATCCTCTACCAGTTCGAAAAAGAACATGCTAAGCAGATATACAAACTAAGCATTGTTTACTTTGATCTTGTCAATTTGTTGGATTCAAAGCATGATGTCCGACTTCCTTGTATTCTGAATAGTTTACTGGAATTGCATGCTATGGTAGATAATTTATTGGCCAGACCCAAAGATTGGAGAGAGCTGGTATGTGTTATTGGCATTGTTTGCAAAGCAAGATTGCGTATTCAAATGTACTTTATATTTTAGTCATCATTGTTGAAAATTGTTTCAGGTGCCACTTGAGTACTTCGCGTATTCACATGGCGTGGGGGATGTTGTGCATGAGAGGGTCAACAGGGCTAGGTACACGTCTGAGGCTATGTTTTCCAAAATGCGAAGTAAATTGGTTGAGCAAGTTACACCTGTCCAGACAGTCGCAAAGGCTCTATTTAAGTGCATTGATGCCGATCATGATCATCTCAAGGACAAGCATTGTCAACAAGTTGCATCTTTCCTTTGCACAGGACTAACAAGTATCGGTCAAAGACAGCTTGTGGATGACCTTTCAAAGTACTTAGTTGCAGATGACGGGACAACGATGTTGGTTGAAGTGGATTTGGCTACCTGCACTAGCCCAAACTCTTTTCTCAGGTAGGATATATTTATGATCATGTGTATAAAATTTGATTTAGCTTCTTAGGCTGTTAAGTCTGATTATTTGATTCAGATGAACATGTAGGAATGAACGTGGTCTCTTGCTGAAGAACACTATTTTGATGAGACCCTATAGCGTCATAGTGGTTTTTAACCTACAATTGGCACATCCATCTGCTTTTACCAAGATTATTTCCATTCTAGATGATGGTTTGGTGTCCGACAATGATGGGACTGTTATAGATTTCCGGAAAACTATTATCATTTTTGTCCTGGATCAAGGAAATAAAGGTTTAATTTCCAAGCTTGTCGGTGGAGGTCCATATGGATCCATTAATCGGGATCGAAACATGGACAAGGTATTTAAATGGAACTCCTATGGCTTGTTCATGAGTAGTGTGTTGATCTCTTCTCTACTAGTTTTTTTTAATTTTTTATTAATCTAGTGTTGTAGTGAAGCGTAAGAGCATATAGTTCCTATGTACTGAACTTTGTGGTCTTTGCCTTTACAGGATCCTATAGGCTTTAGATTTGAGGTACTTAACCGGGTGGATGAAATTATGCTTTTTAATGAAGATTTACTCCACGGTGCTCGATTGTTCTATGAAAGAGGGCAGGCATCTCGTAATGACTTCACCCGGGATAAATGATGCATTGGTTAATCTGTTTTACAATGGCAAGAGAGAAGTGGATGGAAACAACAGGAACTTATTTGATGAATTAATGAGAGTAAGTAGTTTCGTTTTAAGCATGTCTGCCGTCTTACATTAACAAGTATAGTTTTTTTTTGGTAACTAAATTAAGTATTAATCACCAAAGGGCAAAATTACAAAAGCACAGTCAAGCTGATCACTGCTTGCTGTCCAGAAAGTAAGAAAAACGAGCAAAAACAAATCTAAGACTCAACTCTCTAATAACCACATGAACGTGCTCACTACAGATCTCACAAATCCACTGCTAGGACTAAGAAATTAGATTTTGGATCTAAGTTCTAGCTACAACAGGCACCCTGACTGTACAAATACAGGCTATGTCTTTGGCTATGGCTATGACATCTCTTTTCACTTCTTCAAAGATCCTGTTATTCCTCTCCTTCCATGTTTCATATATTACCTCTGCATACACTTGATTCGTGATCCTGGCTCCGGTGGTTTTCCCTTTACTGTGCTGCAACACACTTGGCAGCTGCAAAGTCCCATGGGCTGCCAATCTGTTGCTCGATTCCAGCCAGTGCATTGCCCTATCCCAGATTCTTCTGATAAACACACACTCACTAAACGAGTGTTCCTTTGTTTCATCTGCTGCTTGACATAAAACACAGCTATGATCGACCCAAATAAAAAAAAATAAAAAAAACTCAGCTATGATCCACTCCAATTCCCCATTTTGCAACTGTCTTTAGTAGCTAGTTGAGCGTGCAGAAAAATCCATAAAATAAATTTTGATTTTGGTAGAGCATCATTTTGGCACATCATGTCCCCACAGTACTTTGGGATGAATTCCAAGAAGCTGCATATAGTAACACCCAATTCTGCTTTGAATAGGTTTTGGATCTCCTTGAAGTTGTTGCAACTGGACATTTGCTTCCATGATTTTCCTAACCCATGCAACTGGCCTGCATAGGAACTGATATTGCTGTGCCCCTTTAATGTAGTATGCATGGATCCATCTAACCCACAATTTGTCCTTTTTGTTGGCTAGATCCCAGCTAGTCTTAATAATAAAGGCTTTTCAGCACTATTGTCTAATATGTGGTTTTTTTTTTTTTGGGTGGCAGATCACTGAATATGCATGTATGTCCCAACTCAGGAGAGGACCCGTCAAATTTTGACGGAACTGAGTGCACCTGAATTTGTAAATGGATTATAGTTTGATAGACAAAGTATATTATTTAAGTTTAGCTTTTAGCTGAATATATCTTTTGCTTATTTGCTTTAGGATTTGACTACTAACATCAATCACGCAAATCAGAGATAGCAATTTTTTTCTCTCATGACTTTGCTTTTCAGGAATTACCAATGAATAAGTATAAAGCCTGTTTGGATTGACTTATTTTAAGTGCTTTTAAGCACTTTTGTAGTGTTTGGGTAAAATACAAAAGTGCTTTTAAGAAATTGTTTTTAAGTCAAAATAATTCTAACTTATGGCTTATAAGTCAAAAATCACAAGTCCACACAAACAAGCAGAGTGTTGGATTTAGGTTAGAGCTTTTCTTTCTCAAGGATCTGCATATGAAGTAGACTGTTTTCTCACTTTTTTTTTTTTTTTGGTGGGGGGTGGGTTTGCTGCGTATTCTGTCCCTTCTTCTTTGTATTTTTCTGGGTTAAGTGGAATATAATCATATACGCTTCGGTTTGTTTGGTATGACCGAAAATGTTTTCCTATTTTTTCTTGTTTGATTGCATTAAAAGTTTGTGGACAATTGATGAAGATGGGTATCATGTTTATATAAGAAGGGAAAATGGTAGAACTCTATACGTACCCGGAGAGGAGGTATTGACTTGGGTAATTGGCATGTGGTGCAGCACGAGATTCTTATTATTGAAGTATGTTGTGCATATTATTGTGTATCCATTAGGTACTTATTTAAGTATAAAGGACATGTTCGTGTTACCCGAATTTTTCTCAAAGTGTATATAAGGAAGACTCACCAGTGGATGATGAAATCAATATATATTATATATGATTGCCGATATATATAACCTTGTGAAGCTGCTTGGAGAATTTTTGAAATTTTTATTCACCATACGGAACCATCCGTAGAAAGGCTATGATTTCATCTACCGAATAAAAAGTATTGTCATATTTTCGGATGATGATTCAATTGATAATGTTGTCAATA
The DNA here is from genome assembly GCF_029784015.1 of Lycium ferocissimum. Taxonomy (NCBI): domain Eukaryota; kingdom Viridiplantae; phylum Streptophyta; class Magnoliopsida; order Solanales; family Solanaceae; genus Lycium; species Lycium ferocissimum. Next base: position 34,295,503 of record NC_081345.1, on the reverse strand, counting down.
GACGAAAAGTAAAGAAATCAACGTTTTTAAGCTGGTTTGAAGCAAATTAGACATCTTCCCTAAAGAAAGAAAAATAATTTATGCAGAATTCCCTCTGAAGTTTGTGTGGAAAGTGGAAACAACAAATGAAAAGATGGGGGAAAAAAAACATTTGCATTTTCCATTTGGAGAAACCTTCTTTGTTCCACCTGAATCTGCTGAGCAATATTACCTTAGATTGTTGTCGAATGTCATTAAAGGTCCGAAGTGCTATGGATCTTGGAACAATCAACAATCGTGTTCATCTAACTTTTAAGAGATGCATGTTACATTTTTTTGTGCGGAATGCCCTTCAAAAGCATTGGTCTTTAATTTTTGCTCCTCAAATTTGAAATCTTTAATTTTTGTCCTTCGCCTAAAACTCACGGGTTCTGGGTTCGAATCCCTGCTAAGTTAATTATTAAAAAAAGAAATTGCAAAACAGAAAGTTGTAGCAAAGTCAGGCCTATTCGGGCAAAGTTAGGCCTGTTCGGGCAAAGTTAGGCCTCAAGCCAGATGTTTGTAAAATTCCAACTAAGTAAAAAAAAAAATTGCCTGAAGGTTAAGGCAGAAGTTTGCCTTATGCCTGAAGGCAAAACTCTTCAGGCAAAACTCTATCTTAAGGTAGAGTTTGAAACTCTGTCTTACGAATCTAAACTCTACCTTGCGATTTTTTTTAATTTTTTACTGAGCCGGGGTTCAAACCCGAAACCAAGAAATTTTTAGTGAAGGACAAAAATTAAAGACCACCAATTTGAGGGGCAAAAATTAAAGACCAGTGCCTTTGAAGGGAAATCGTGCAAATGACCCTGCATGTTATGCTCTAGGTTTATTAGATGACAAAGAATACGTGAATGCTATGATGCAAGCAAGTAAAAGGGAATGCCATCATATATTACAGTTATTTGCTATGCTGCTACTTTTAATATCACGATCAAAAAGTGTTTGACAAACAACAGGCCATTTATTGTCAGAATTTCAACTAAGTTGACACGGAAGAACCGCTGCCACTCGGAGGCACCCTCCGCCGCCGTTACAATGGGAATGCATCCGCCCTAATGAAAATGAGAG
>NC_081345.1:34280932-34294314 GCF_029784015.1 Lycium ferocissimum | reverse complement strand
ATATGTTAACCATTATGGTATATTATCATTTTATCAAGTTACTAGTGACTATATATATATATATATATATATATATATATATATATATATATATATATATATATATATATATATATATATATATATATTTTATAAGTGATCAGATTGTATAAATAATTTTTAGAAAGTTCATACAGTGGATAGTGTGTAGATTTCCTAGGAAGTTACACATTTGCCTGCTTGACCGAAAATATTTATAGTTGTCAGCCAATATACATATATTATACACTAATAGATATTATACATCTTTCAACTATTTTTCGGGCGGATAACTATTTTTAATTTCTTTACAAAATTCCTTTGCCATCATGCATACATCAGTAATAACGCGTTAGGTTTACCAATTGGGTAGCAGTAAATCACGGTGGAAATTTGACTTTAGCACAGCCCCTTTATATTTACAAAAGCACTGTACAGTTTGACTTTAACTCTGAATATATTCTTTTCATAGCATCTATAGTGGAGGGAAAAAAGGTTAGCAAGAGAAAAAAGACTTCAAATGATTCAGGTCAACTCAACCACATGATAAATGATGACTATCTGATATGTTTGTTCCCTCTTAAAGGTGGAAAAAGATTTCAATCATGCCATTTTATCATAGTGAACCCTTAATTACTCCAGGTCTAAAGATGATGATCTTGGAAAATATTATCCGAGAACACAAAAAATACATGAAGAAGAACACAAAGATGAAGGTTTGACAATATGAACAATGAACACAGGATTGAGGCTTAAAAACACGTGCGAAACGTTTTTCTAAAAACGATATTTGCTCCCTCTCCTCTGCGAGATTGCTATGGGATTGTATGCAAATAGTTTTAGTGGATATGACAAGCCTTTGAGTTTCTGCACTAAAAAAATAGTGAAGAAATTCTGTTGGAAAGCAAGAACTTAGAACTTTATCTTTTTGTAATTGGAGAAGAAAGCGTAATTTTCAGACAAGAAAGTTCTGCATGATTAAAAGGTTATATTGGAATGTTAAGAAGTTAGCTTTAAATAGAAGTTGGGGTAACCAAAGAATGAAAGGACAAAACCTTTAATTTAAAAGACACATTTTCATTTAAAAGATTTAATTTTATTTAAACAAAATTCCAACAAATGATTCAAAGTACAATCACTACTAAAAAAAAAAATCTCTACATTAGTGGTTATTTCCCACTCTGTTTGTAAGAAAATCTAAATATTAGTGTCTTCACACAAAAAATTATGAAGTTTCCCAGCGGTTCAATGAGAACTTGTTTCCTACCATGCGTTTTCCCAATGAACTGGTTTAGTGAGAATGAGGTGGAAAAATCACGTTTTATAGCACAAATTTCCGATTGCATGTCTGTGAAAAAAACTTCTGTTTCTAGTAGTGAATACATGATCCAAGTGCTAGTGACATATTTGAATATTTTAACTTGTTTTTGGCTGATTTTTTCAAAATCTACTTAATTATTTAAAAAGGTAATTTTCATTAGATGTGTTTTTTAAAAAAAAAAAGTATTTTTTAAAAGTAACGATTTGTGTTTGATTAATCAATTTTAAAAACATTTTTTCAATATTAAAGCAACAACTTGCGTTTGAATACACTTTGAAAAAAAAATCTAGGAAAATTACTTTTTTCAACTTATAATAAAAACAACTTCTACTACTATAAAAAAAAAAACACTTGTTTCTTTAGAACTTTGGCTAAACATTTTATCTTTTTAAAATAAACACTTTTTGCTTCTAAAAAGTCCCCAAACAGGCTAATAGTGATCAAGAGGCATCTGTTTTGGATTTTTTTGAACTAGTAATTCGAACTATTACCTTGGCACAACTAGAAGCCTAGACTCGTGTCCCCGCAAACATTTTATTTTACTTTCTAGTTCTAGTAATAAGTCACAATTATGATCAGGTGTGCTGTGTGCATATATAGTTGTAACAGCAGACTTTATGGGGAAGATTCTGAACTTTGTTTCAATAAATTAAGGATCAAACCAGGAGAACTCTTTGTTGGTAAATCGGAAAAATAAAAAATCAGATGGTCCAATTTAAGAAGAGTTTAATATACACATAATATAAAGATATTTAATAACGTATATATATATATATATATATATATTATAGTTAAACTTATGAATATTCCCAGTGAATTTAACGTAATTATACTTATATTGATAATGTAAATACTTCTATTAGTGTAATTTATATGTTGTAGCAAACTGCCTATCTATTATTTTTTTTGGTACCTAATTCCACTTCATATGAACAACTACTTGTAACTATTTATAAGTAAGTAACCTGATCGTATAAAATCTAATTTACACTGTTATTAGGATGTATAAGTTAAACTTTATAATCACCACGGGCAGATTTGGGGTATTCTGACCAAGCAAGACAGATGCAACGAGAAGAAGAAGAATAAGAAGTGATCACGTATCAATCCACACCCAGAACAAGTCATCATCCAAAAACACAACCATGAGGCAAACTTATATCCCAAAATTAACATGCATAGCTATGCCCTTTATTTGAACCCCACCAATACCTACATATAAAAATACCTCGATATTGGTTTTGTGACTTGTCAAGAAGAGGAGTATCATTTATCAACATGTTCAGTCTCAACAAATTGCTGGTAATGTATACCATTTATATATCCTTATTTAATTTGAGGCCAACGGCCGGCTAGAGAATCCAATTCTTTCACGGAAATTATATCCATGTGAGAATTTATCTTTCAGTTTGTAATTGCATTCTCAGAAGGAATAGCACAACTCTATATAGCATAGAAGGATTAACATTTTAAGTCAGTATTCAGTAGATATAGAGTACCAGAACCACTGCATGCATCACTTCCTTCTTTATGATAATCAATGAGTGTGATTATATTTAGTAAAATATATGCACACGTAATGGGTGTGTAAATTTTCAATGGATATATATTGTAAGAATATACTTAATACTATGAGTGAATTTTAATTTGTGATAGCAAGTTAGTTATCATTTTTACTAGATTACCAACTGATTTTTGTTAAGAGATTTACTTAAAAATTAATTAATAGTAAGTGGTCTGATAGTGTATATTTTTTTTTTACATCATTACTCAATTATTTTCTTAACTATATAAATAGTTTGACTATACTAGCTAGAGGATGAACAACACCAGTTGACTAAAGGTTGATCCAAAAGTTTAAATTTGATGGGCTTCACTGCTTAACTTTTTTAGTATATTTTACCATTAAACGCATTGCACTTTGCAAATATGATTTCAAAATTCAGATGTTTAAAAACATTATACCTATATTACGTATAAAAGATGTTGAGTTCAGTTGAATCACATAATATGGGCCATACTGCAACCGTCTTTGTAACATCTCTAATTGGGACCTTGTGTTGGCAATTTAATTTGTCATATTGACAAGGTGATCGCCGATCGATTGGCAATAATGTCTGCGTGGTGGAGTTTTCAAGCATCAGTTCTATTAGTGTGGAGTTACGGCGAGGTTTGCGGCCAGAAATATGATAAGATGATGAGCCAAATATTGAAGAAAACATTTTTAGGTACTTGAAGATAGGGGCTTAATTAGCTTGGACCCATTTTAAGCACATGAAACCTTGATTTACTAGACAAAAATCATGTTATAATGTCAAGTAATATGTGAAGGAGATTAAGCTTAGCTAATTGCCTAATCTATAACATTTCCTTGCTTTCTACTTTTACGAAGTGAAGGTTAACAAGAAAGACTTGCAGTGAGTTCAGATTGATAGCTCAGACTTAATTTGTATATGGGTATTTCTGTAATTTGATCCTAAAATTAATTAAACAACTGAAAATGAATAACAATTAAAAAAACACTACATAGTTAGTTACGAACTTCATCACTATATGTATCGGTAAATCGCTCGTAGATAATAGAATCTTTTTTGCAGTTGCTAATACATTGCTAACAGAGAAAGTTATTTAATTTTCACCTTCCAACGCCCAGGGGCAGATGTACCGTTACAGGTACGGGTTCAATTAAATCCATAATTTTTTACGTGAAGCATAAATTTATAGGTAAAAAATTATTAAAATTGCAACAAATAGTGGACATAAATCTATAACTTTAAAAATATAATGAGGTTCAATACTAAGAATATTAAAAGATTAAACTCGTAGAGTTTAAATCTGCCTCTGCTAAAGGCTAACCAACTCCCCGCTTTCCCCCCAAACCCAAACAAAAGAAAAGGAAAACAAAGTTAGCTCTTTTATTCTGTTTAGTCGAGGGTGCTACATAAAGTAATAGCTATTTCACTCGGAGACTAACGAAAATAAGAGGAAACCAAACTACCAAAGAAACAGCAAAGCAAATTATAGTTAGGTTGTTTCTCTCTAAAGGGTAAATGCAGAGATCCTGTAGAAACGATCTATGAGTTTTACATGCGTGACGTGAATGAAGGATATACATGAAAATGAAATACGGCACTTTTGTTACAAGATACCAGAAAAATAAGATGATGAAACATAATGGGAAAGAATTGTCCATTTGTTTATTACTACTGCTATATATTTTTCTCACAGAAAAAAAAAAATCACGTCACCTAATTTTTTAAACTAGGAGGAGAAATATGTCTACAACATCAATCTTTCACAAGTGGAGTATAAAGTTATTCAAAAGTTTAACCTCAAATAATTCGTGCGATTGTACTAAAAAAGATATAAGTTTCTATAAAGAAAATTTACACCATGGAGTCACTTGATCAATTACAATAGGTAATCTGTCTTATTTTCAAGATTACAACTCTCACATCTATGGAGACTTGTATATATCTTTTGAGTGATTTCATAGTGAAAAATAAATAAATCTTAAAACTGACGAGGTATATAACTTAAACTCATTAAGAAAATATAAATGTTTAGTACAGAATATGCTAAAGTAGAAAAATATCATCAAAGGTTGAGGCGATTGGCATAAGTATTCCTTATTCTTAACCGGACGTCACAGATTCGAGCCATAATAATAAAATTGTCTTTAATAGAGAGTATTTACTCCAATAGGATGGAGAGAGATGATAATGTTTGTTGTTTTTGAGCTACGAATGCTCACTCAACGACCAAAGCTACTAATAGTCTTCCCAAAGAAGAATCTCCGTAAAAAATGTAATCAAGAAGGTTAAAGACATACATACAATACCCCACATCGTTTGGTTTAATTAATTACGCCAATTTCTCCGGCGTTTTCTCTCTTTATAATCCCTTCTGTCCTCTCTTTTTTCCCATGTCCCAGCCCAATCTCCTTTATTCTAACTAATACAACCCCACTTCAACACTTTACCACATTGAGAAAAGATACCCACAAGCACATATGGCCACCTCCTTTATTTCTCTCTTTTTCCTCTTGTCCTTTCTTCTCTTAATTCCTTCCCTCCTTGCCTCTTCTCCCTTACAAAATCCCCAATCTGTTGTTGATCAAGTTGATAGGTACATTTTGCACGCATGCTCCACTAATTAACTACTGTCCGTTTCATTTTATGTAGAAGTATTTTCTTATAAATTCTTTCGAAAAGACTAACGATATATAGTGCTACATTTTATTTTTATATTGTTATTTGTCATGACATGCTTTTATAATCACAAAATGTCATACGCCGATTTAAGATCACAAATTTAAAAAAACTTTCTTCTTTTTTAAATTCTGACGACAAACTACTGTAACATAAATTGAACCATCGCAGTAGATATTAAGCTTTTTACTTGTCTATTCTTATTTTTTTGGAACTTTCATATGGTCAACGTTAATTTACGGGTTTGTTCTAACCCAATTATTTTGACACGGATCACGTATTTGTGCTAAGAAATTTACTTAATATGTATAAACAATTTATCCTAAACCCAACAAATTATAATTTAAAATCCATAAACTAAAATTTTAAATATGGTAGATTATGCACAACATGATTTGACATTTTCTTAATTTCTTACTACTTTCTCTTTTTGCAGGAGCATAAATGTGTCAAGGAGGAACTTGGGCTATCTCTCATGTGGCACTGGAAACCCTATAGATGACTGCTGGCGTTGTGACCCCAACTGGGAAAAAAACCGCCAAAGGCTAGCTGATTGTGCTATTGGCTTCGGCAAGAATGCCGTTGGTGGCAGAGACGGCAAAATATACGTGGTCACTGACTCCGGCAACGACGATCCCGTTACCCCTAAACCAGGCACTCTCCGATATGCTGTTATTCAAAACGAGCCGTTGTGGATTATTTTTGCTAGGGATATGGTCATTCAACTGAAAGAAGAACTTATTATGAATTCTTTCAAGACTATTGATGGAAGAGGAGCTAGCGTTCACATTGCAGGTTAACATTTTGAGTTTTGACAGATATTAAATTCTGAATTCATAATTTCAGAAATAAACTCATAAAGTTTGATAGCATGTTTGACTAACCTTTCTAAATTTAATTTGCTTGTTCTGAAAAATATTTTTTTGAAAAATTACTTTTGGAGAGTAGAAATATTTGGTTATTCAATTCGAAAATCCCTTTTTTCAATATTAGACCAGCAATTTGCTCTTGGCCATTGTTTCAAAAGTGTTTCCGGAAATTGAACTAGTGATTTTATGGTAGTGACACGTACTTTGACAAATTACTTAACTAGTGATTTTATGGTAGTGACACATATTTTTTTTTTCTAAAAGTTGGTTGTCTAAATATCTCAACTCTCTAAACGAAATGCTTACTTCTCTAAAGCTTAACAAAACGCGCCATAATTTTAAATTTGATTTTGCAGATGGGCCATGCATAACCATACAAGGTGTGACCAATATTATCATCCATGGAATCCACATACATGATTGTAAGCAAGGGGGGAATGCTATGGTGAGGAACTCCCCACAGCACTATGGGTGGAGGACTATATCAGATGGTGATGGAGTGTCCATATTTGGTGGAAGTCATATTTGGGTAGACCATTGCTCCTTGTCTAATTGCATGGATGGGTTGATTGATGCTATTATGGGGTCCACTGCAATTACCATTTCTAACAATTACATGACTCACCATGATAAAGTTATGTTATTGGGACACAGTGATTCCCATGTACAGGACAAGAACATGCAAGTAACCATTGCTTTCAATCACTTTGGAGAAGGCCTTGTCCAAAGAATGCCAAGGTAATATAAATCAAAAAGCTACTTTATACTTGTCCCAAAGTTGTTCAACATTTTCGTTAAATTAAATGATGGATGTGTTAGGCCAAGTATATATACACACCAAAATTTTGGTCTAGTACATTTTTCCCATTTTAACTGCCACAGAAAATCGGTTGGAAGTTATAGTTTGTTTGACTAAGGTTTTAAAAAGCTAAAAGTGTTCACTTTAATTTGGAAAGTTGAGGCATTTGGTTAAGCTTTTAGGGAAAACAATATGTGATTTTAAGTATGTAGTAACATAAATTGTATTTTAAAAGCTGCAAAAGTACTGTAACTTTTTTTTTTTTTTTTGTCCTAGAAGCACTTTTGGAACCGTAACCAATTATAAATTCTTGCTCTTATATTGGCAAAAGTATTTTTCAAATGGATAGTCGAACAAAAAAAATTATTGTCCAAAAGTATGTTGGAAAACTACTTCTGACAAAATGTACTTACTAAAATAAAAAGATTTTGAGAACTTAACCAAACAAGCTATTACAGTGATGAACGTTACATATGATTTGATGAAATGTGGGTTGAGTTTTTGAACATGCATGCAGATGTAGACATGGTTACTTCCATGTGGTAAACAATGACTATACACACTGGAAAATGTATGCCATTGGTGGTAGTGCTAATCCCACCATTAATAGCCAGGGCAACAGATTCCTTGCTCCTGATATCAGATTCAGCAAAGAGGTGATCATTCTCACTTTCATTACAATTAAAATTAAAATATTGTATCTAATGTTATTATTATTAGTCACTTCCGTTACTATTATCGACCGTTGCATTATAATCACTGCATAACTAGACCATAAATTTGACGATCCCTAAAATTATAGAAAAATTTTGTGAATTGTGTATAGGTGACAAAGCATGAGGATGCACCAGAAAGTGAATGGAAGAATTGGAATTGGAGGACTGATGGGGACTTAATGTTAAATGGTGCATTTTTCGTAAAATCAGGAGCTGGAGCCTCTTCAAACTATGCCAAGGCTTCAAGCTTAAGTGCTAAACCTTCTTCACTAATAAGTTCCATTGTCTCCGGTGCCGGCGCCCTTAGTTGCCGGAAAGGTTCCCGTTGCTGATTAAAATATTTCCTAACAAAGACTATAAAGTTTCATTTTATGAACAAAGATGGATTTTATTGAAGGAAATCATGGAGTGAAGGTAGGAAAAAAGGGAAAAAGACATGAACTATGTTGTAACTTTTTTTTTTTTGGTTGCATATTTCTGATTCAGCCTATTTGACTTGATTATCCAATACAACCTCTGCATGCTATCTCAGCCACTGGGACTTACAGATCCCCTTCTAACTGGTTTCTCTAGAAAGCAAGTCTAGATGTGTTGTTGATTACTTCAATATAATTAAATATATTGCTATAAATTTGAATCTTGTGAATGTCTTTTCTCTCTCTCATTGATTCATATAGGACAAGAGGGGTGACAAAAAGGGTCCAAAGGACAAAAATTGATTAAAGTGGATTAATGAAGACAAAGGTAATGATTCAAAGCATTATCAACCGAAATACCATACGAAGTGATAGGCAAGTTTAACTACCAATATTCAAGTCAATGGACATTCTATTTGAGGATTAGTGTCATTGCAGGCCATATTGTCCTTTAGTAAGTTTTTATATATGCACCATAACTTAACATGTTAACGGTCCATTGATGCCCCTCAACCAATAGAATACTAATTAAACTCCCATACTTTAAAAGAGAGGGGGTTTATTATACTAAAATCAAGTTGCCAACACGTTCTTATCAACTTTTCCTCATGGTTAATGTTTAAGGGCTTATTCACGCATAATGACAGAACCGTCGTGCATTATTGATCAAATTTTTATCTTTTTCAGCTGTAATTGATGTCGATCATTCCAATTGTCCAATGTTTCATCTTATTTTTTTACTTTTCTTGTTTTTGGAAAAAGAAAAGATTTTGGAAGTATTAGATGAATACTAAAATGCTTAAGATGGGATGTTGAAAATGCCTTATAGTGACCATAATAGCTGGTTAGAAACTAATAGGATATGAAGTCTAAATATGCCGCAATGTTAACAGTCTATGATTTGAAACCAGCTTAAATACCTTTTGAACATGACAACACATCAACGATTTTGTGGAATTGACCACTCAATTATCCAAATTCAAATTAAAATATGATCACTTTCATTAATTAGGGATTGAGTGAAAGACTCCTCATTGATACTTTGAGAAAGCGGCAACTTTAACCGGATAGGATTATATCTCTCATAGAAGAAAATTATTTTTGACGCGAAAAGTAATTAAACTATGGAGAGAAAGTAATTGTACGGCCTCTATCAAATTGGAGTATCAAAATTTACCTCATCCTTTTCCAAATTCCCTTCCTTAATTGAAGCAAACAATGGTCAAAGACAATTACAGTGGTTTGCTTCAACTATAGCCTTAGGTATGTGATAGTGTCTAGACTTATATGATTTAACCATGTGGAAGACAACTCCAAAAAGGGGAAAAAGGTTATATGTTGACCTAACTTGAATTTTACTAGTGATGAGAATCATTAAGCAATTAATTGCTTTACCTTTACTAAGGGGCACAATAATTTCTCTGCCTTCGAAATTTTACCTGATTGCTTTGTTTGGTGGCCTGCATATCCCTCGTAAGTCGTTAAGCATATATGGTCTATGTCATCTGTTTATATTTAATTACATAATTTTATCAAATTTTACTTGAGACATTGACTAATTCATCCTTCTAATATTTTTTGTGGAATAATGAATAGGAACAAGAGAAGCAAAAATAGATTTCGAAGTTTCGAATTTTAAATGTTGAAGGAAAAGGAAAAGGGGGTGCAAATATTTGATCAACTTCTTAAAGATGAATTACAGGCAATTTGATTTAAACTAAAAACTAATTAAGTCAACTATTGATCGTTTCATGATGTTTGGCCAGAAATGTATATATTTAGCAATTATTGCCTCACATTTTAGTACATTTATTCGTCTTTTGAGTATTATTATATACATTTGTGCTTAATATTATATTTTATTGTGTAGGAATAAAAAAGTGCAAAATTAAAGGAATTTGGAGCGAAACTGAAGAAAATACCTAAGAAAATGAAAGAAGAAAATTGAAGGGAGACAAAGAGGGGATCACTTGGAGACATCATTATTGCGTGATGATTGATTGACAAAGAAAATATGGAATTGACCAAAGCTGAACGTATTAGGACAGAATATGCAAAAGAAGGAAAAGAATAGGAAAACGTACCTGGCAGCGTGTGGACGCGTAGAAGGGATTTTCGTAATTCTAATTCTTCCTATTTTATTTTGGACAACATTATTTTATTTGGATCTTTTCCTATACCTATAAATAGTCCATAAGATAGAGTTTTCACAGAATTTTAGAGAATTTGAAACCTTTAGTTCGGAAAACTTTGAACTGGCGAGAAACTTTGGAGCGCGTGGAGGCGTAGTTAGTGATTTTATTTTCTCTTCTCTATAATACTTATTTTTATATTTTTTATTCGGATGATTTGTTGTTTTTCCTCCATGTCTATGTGGAGCTAAACTCTTTAATTCTAGGATTTTGACACAAACATGAAAGTTGACATTTGATTATCGTTTCTATCTATTGATTTTCCATCTTTGGGTTGCTTATTTATTCTTGTGCTTAATTGTTTAATGGGTGAAAATGATTTTCCCCCCCCCCAACTTTGCTTTAAAAATCAAACTCCCCCCTCAACTTTGAACAATAGACATTCTCTCCCCCTCCCCCCCCCTCCCCCCCCCCCTTTATCCTATGCAATGACTACTTCACCCTTGCTTTTTTCAATTAATCCTCCATTTATGTAATAGATTTTTATATTATATGATTTTTTTTAATCTAGTTATTTATAAATTCTTACTTTAAGCTCATTAACATTACAAATAGAATAATACTTTTATGAATTTGTAACAAAATCTAATGCTATTTTTTATGATTATTATTTCAATATCATATGCAGTAAGTATATATGTAGATATGTATGTACATGCATGTGTGTATATTTAAGTTTCACTTTTCTCTTATTCTCTATTGTTCATATAAATAAGTTTTGGTTGTTACTAATGGAATATTTCTTAAATTATAATAAAATTCATTACAATATAGACAAATCATTTTTAATAATTTGCCTCTATTTTTAATTGTTTTTGCATTACCTGCATAGATATATATTTATAAAGTTATTATGACCTATTATTTTTCACTTATATAAATAAATATTAAAGTTTTGATTATTTTTAATAAAGTTAATTTTGTGTTATTTATCACTTTTTTCTTCTCCTAGAAGATAATATTTATTTTTTATAAGAAATTTGTTACATAAATTAAGAAAATGAAAAATATCATGATTTTAAAGAAGTAAAAAAATAAGACAAAAGTTATAATGTAAGGGTAAAATAGACATTTTAAAAAGTCAAATGGGATAAAGGGGGGGAGAATGTCTATTGTTCAAAATTGAGGGGGGAGTTTGATTTTTAAAGCATAGTTGGGGGGTGTAAATGATTTTCACCCATTGTTTAATTACTTGATCACTAATTAGACACTCTGTGTGGTGCGTGAGTTGGACTTGAGAGAGAATTCACGTACATAATAAGAATAAATAAAGTTTGTTCAATATTATCGTTTCATTACCGAGGATAGAGATATATCCTTTAGCCCTACTTAGTTGAATACGGAAAAATAAATGCGTTCTTGTTCATCGACGACCATAGAGATGTAGGCGTTATAGTGGCATCTACTAGGGCTTGTGAGTAGTTCGAGAAAATATCATAAAGTTACAATTAACCCGTCAACTAGTAACCCAGGTAGAACGATTTGAAGACTGTTGGATTGTTAGTGGTCATAACCCTAGATCTATCTCTTCTCCGATAAAAATCCACTCTTTCTTGGTTCAAGTTCATTATTTGCTTTCTTTTATTTTTAGTTAGTTTATAAATATAACTTTGGATTTTGCTTCTTGTGTAGATAATTAGTATAGTTTAATTTAGTAAACAATTAATCGTAAGTCTCTGTGGATACTGGGTACGATATCTGGACTTAAAAATCTATATTACTTGTACGACAGCGTATACTTGCATGTAAGTTTGGGAGCAACATTTCACCATTTCAAAAATTAACCGTTAGAATATTCTTATCGACGTATCAATCAAATATTGTCAAACCATTTGGTTAAAACTTAAAAGTGTGATACGGTTTGTCAAATATTCATATTTTCTAGTTTTCGTTTGTCAAAGTATTCAGAAAATTGCACCTACAACCTCACTAACCCAAACAAGAAAATAATGCTTTGCATTTTTGAAAATTTTCTTTGTATCAAAGGACGATATTGGTAGTAAAGCAAGTAAATTTCTTATGCAAATAAGAAGATATTCACACTCCACTTTTGCCTTTTCCTATTTATTGCATGAAAATAAAATTGCATTCATTATCTATTCCCACTCTGCTTGATCACCTGCTTGTCACCTTCCTGCTATATTTGTCCACTTTTAAAATATATATATATATATATATATATATATATATATATATGAACTAAATTCACATGAACTATGCCTTCTTGTATTTTAAATTACTTTATTTTAGCAATTGTCCGTTAGTTTCGTTCTCTTATAACCGTACACTTGTATAAACATACTTCTCATGGCATTTTTATTTATACTTACTATAATTTTAATAATTTTCAATAAGAATGATAGTAATATTAGTCAAATAATTAAACAATAATATAAGAGTTTATTTATCTATAGTGCTCCCACCAGAGGAAAAATCCTTGGCAGGAAGCGCTTCCCCTCAAATCAGGTTGTATGCGGTGCAAATCCGGATATAATCGGGCTCCAATCCGGTTATCAAACACCGGATGAAAAAACGAAAAAAAAAAAGTGTACCCACCAGAGGAGTTCATCCTCTCCCGTGATTTTTTGTATTTCTTATTTATATATCTTTGGTGGAAGAAACCAAGGGGCGTTGGTTACCGTGATGGGATAAACAAGGATATTCCACGGGTTGAGAGTAGGTTGGGATCCATTGGATTAGCTATATGGAATAGTTAATGTTATCATTTTAGTACAAAATGTATCCAAGCACTAATTGATACTCACAAGTCACAACTAAATCTTTGGATTAATGAAAAAATTACAGCCAAATACCATTCGGTCATATAGTTCACAAAATAT
>NC_081345.1:34176696-34280832 GCF_029784015.1 Lycium ferocissimum | reverse complement strand
CTCTTCCGTTGTGCAAGATTATGTTCTTTTTTATTTTAACCCCCTGTTTCATCTCAAGTTTCGTCGCCCCCTTTCTTCCGCTTTCCCGCCGGGTACCCCCCATGAGCGAGACAGATGAAATCCCCGAGTGGGGCTCCACTTCCCCGGGGTTGGATTTTAGATATGTGCCTGAATTTTCGAGTTAGATTTGCGAGAGTCGGGGAAGGTTTTTTGGAAACCGCCCCGGCGATATGTTATTATGTTTCGTGTCACGAGCCTTATATGATGTCGCATTTTCGTTTATAAAAAAAAAAAAAAAAAATCTATGTGTTCATCTCTTACTAATCCATAAGTTCATATGTGTAATAAGAGTTAGCGGGTTCGCCTACCCGAATATGGGGTCGGGTGCATTCTGCCCATCACAGTAAGATCGGGTGACAAAGAACACGTGTAAGAGAGAAAGGATTCACATCAATAATCATAAAAGAATATAGCATCCGTTCCCATCTCGTTCTTGAATTTTACTTCGATTGTGTTTCTTGATAGCTCGTAACAAAAGGATACCGACCTCGGTTCCGGCCCGATCAATACGCGAATCCGAAAGATTCGTTAGATCCGATTATTTGTTTGTTCCATTGTATATCGCCTTGTTCAAATCTTTAATTGAATTTAGCATTATTATCTTGCGCACTCCTCATATAAATTTAGCGTTCGTATTTTCAAGGTGAAACAAAACTAATTTGACCAGCTTATAAGCTAGTTTAACCAACTTACAAGCTTAGCCAAACACCCTCTTAATCGTCTAAACGTATGGTTATACACCTCCACGTCGTATTTTTAATAAAAATGATGCAACTTGGTAGCATATGTATTGAAAATCATAGTTGACGCATAAATATCTGTATTTTATAGTTGCAGGAAATGACAAAACTAATTTATGTACAGCAATGTTAATGTATATGTAAATTGGAATTTATGTAATTCGTCATTTAACAAGTGGATGAAACTAGACGATCACTTGTTGCCAACTAGATATTATTTTTTATATACTAATCGAAACATGTGAAAAAGGCCAACAAGTGTGAGAAGGATTATGATGACACGTAAGTCCAAGGCCATTTCCTCCTCAAGATTTGGTCTTACCTGTTGCTGACGAGGTGGTTTATCCAATAAAAAATATCCTAGAATGGTGGAACCAATCACGATGGAATTAGTAATATTTTCTTCATTTAAATTTCGTGTGGCACACATTCAATTTTGAAACATTTATAGATACTTATTTTCAGACAATCTCAATTATAGTAAAAAATATTAGATATATTATTTGTGATTGTATATATTTATTTTCTGAGTTACAAAAACATTATTACAATACTCCTTTCGTCACAAAAAGATTGACACTTTTCGTTTTTTTGAGAGTCAAACTTCTTAATTTTGATCGTGTGTTAGAACATAGAATTTTTAAATTTTTTTCGGAATAAAAATTTACATATTTGGAAATTATGTAAAAAGTACTATAAATCACCATAACTAATAATTTAAAAGACATGTGAAAAATTATAGTCAAAGAATAACTCGTTTGACTCTCGAAAAGCGAAAAGTTTTAATCTTTTTTGGGACAAAGGGAGTATATGATTGTATCTACTTAATACGTCTTTAAAATTGATGTTCTCGATATTTATCTTTTTCTTCTTTTTTCTCATATAAAAACATGTTACGACTAAGATAATCCAATATTAGAGATTAAGTGATCATAAAACCAACACGTGGCACAACCACCGCCCAGATATTAATTAAAATTCGTCTTGATTAACTATAATTAAGTGCTAAAACGTAAAGAAACATAGTTTAATATACTAATTGAGTTGGTGTGTAAACATCGGGTGTGAATGGATTTTAACAATTAAATATTTACCATTAAGAAAGCTACTATTATTTAAGAAACCTTACCAATTCTCAAGTTTATGTTGTTAATAGACTCAAATTCAGAGAGTAGGAACAATAATTAAATAGAAGTAGGAACAATAATTAAATAGAAGTAGATCGTGATATAAAAAATTAACATAGAAGGAAATGGAAAGAAGAAGACATTACCAATTAACGATGATAATGATTTATCTTTTGCTCCAATGACTGAAAATGCTTCTAGTCCATTTTGTGATCGGACCTGCAAGAAAGTGAAGGCAAATGAACAAAAGGTTGAGATATTGGCGGCAGGGATATTGAAAACACAGTCCAAAATGTTTTTCCTATACAAATAAAAGGTGAATATCATATTTAAAGCACAACTTTTGGATAAAAAAATCCAAAATTTTAGTGAATAGGGAGATTGTGAGACTGCCGTAAATATCGAGGAGCAAAATATTGGATGTAAAGTGAGTTTGGCACGTTAATAATACCAAATTAAACATTATTGAATACAAAAAGTAAACTTCTTCGCCTCAACAGATTTCTTCTTAGCCTCTGTTGCCATTATAATTGGAAACTTAAGTATATGATTTGAAATAAAGCAGCCGGTGGGTTGAATTTTTCACCTCTGTTAAGCAGTTGATGTGCTTGTGAAGGTATAATTTGATTGTAGATTCTTTTTTGAGAAGTATGGTTAATGGTAATTGGTGAAGAAGGGGAAGACCGACCGTCAGTTTCGAAACGGTGCGATTTAGTGCTGCTATGTGGCTGGCTAAAAGTAACGGGTTTCAGTGGTTATATTAATTAAGGAAAATAAGTGGGTAGAACTGAAAGAAAAGAATTTAAATGGGAAAAAAGTCCAAAAAAACCAGGTAAAAGATAAATAAATCTTGGGGCACACAGCACATCTGCGCACGCCTCGCTTTATATATATATATATTAGATAATTCATTTATTTGACGCCTACCTTCGGTTTTTTCCAACTAATACATAAAATTCCATGGAGATAACCTTTCTCTTAATAACCAACTTATGGATCCTTTCCAACAGCCTCATATGGACAAACATTTAGCAACGACACAAGAACCTCGACTTCTAGACCAAATGGGATTTGTTTCTCAAATTAAACTGTAGCGAATTGGAGATCTCTAGTCTCCTTGTTTGATTTGAATAACCAACAGATCAGATAGAGAAAGAATTAAATTGTTGCACAATTCTAATACTTGTTACAAAAGAAATATGATTAGAATTTATTAAGGGTATAAAAGTTGTTCAATATTTGAAGAATATTTTGGTCAACCAACATTTATATTCATGCTTTTAAAATAATATAGATATAGATTAAACTTTATTCCACTAATAGCATTAAGCTATATAATTTCACAATTTCTTTTAAAAATCAAAGTCACAAAATATTTAACTTCTAATTTTGATGTGCTATTTTATCTATTAAATTGACTTTTGACTATCATCTGAATATACATTACTACAACTAATATATTAATTCATATATTACACTTTTTATAACACGACTACCAATTGCAAAGTCAAATAAGCTTTTTGCATGTAATTACTTTTTAAAGAATTTTATTCAAATTAAATTAACTTATATAATTTTTTTGTGTATTTTTCTTAATACGCATAATTTATTTTAAATAAAAAACTAATGTTTGAATGAAGATCAAAAACTAAATAATTTGACCCTCATATTTCACATTCATTTGATCTGAAACATGAGGAGCACAAAAATAATAAGTATCTTAAACTATTTGGTCAATACAATATGTTCGTAAAATTAAGACAACAATTGTATTTGTATGTTCTTTAAAAAAACTAACCTTTGACCGACCAAATGATATAAAATTTATTTGTACTGATAAGGTATATTCTTATACTCTTGTGTGAGTTAATATGTCATAGGTGTAGTTTACACGTTAAATTGATCGACACTTAATACTAACACAACACAAAAAAAGAGATGCGTTAATAACATTTCGAACTAGTTCAGAAGTATTAGGATCCCACAAAGATTAAGGTCATAATGACAAAATTATGATAGGCTGGTCGGCTGCAATATAAATATCTTAATATCATAAGTACTTTATGTAAATTTAATTTGTGGTAGGAGTTCCACGCTGTGCCGCCCTTTGAATTTTTTGGGTTGCTACTTGGTGGCAACTCACATTGCCTTGCCTATAAATACAGGAACTCTAACCAAAATCTAAAAGAAACACACACTGATAAATCTCCGTTACTCTCTGTCTTAGGCAAAACTGATAAAAAAAAATATAGTACTAATCAACTCCACAAATTGGTAATAATGTCACCGAATAACCTTGCTAGCGATGTTGATGGACTTCACCGTGAAAATGAAACCGACGTCCAGATCATCACTTCCAGTGGCCTCCGCATTTCGGCTCATTCTAACGTTCTGGTATATATGCTGACCATAACTTCTTACTTAGTGTTTGTCTTGTAAAAATTCAATACTGTATTTTGTGAAAAAAAGGAAATGGGAATGGCTTGTGGCTAACAAGAAAATGACCATCAATTTTCACTGTCAAAATTGGGGGTGGGCCTCCGATTTTTCAAATGAATTAATCGAGTAGTTTTCAAAATTTGTTGCTTATGCAATTTAAAAGTAGTCATCTCTACGAAATACATTTGTAGGCTACTGCTTCGACGGTTCTGGAAAGCATACTAGTTCAGCCTCAAAAGCGACTGAGCTCTGAGAAAACGATACGTATTCTCGGTGTGCCCTGCGACGCCGTTTCCTTGTTCGTCCGATTTCTTTATTCCTTCAAGTGAGTTTCCTATAAACACAATTTCCTTGGTTTTTTTTTTTTTTTTTTTAAATTGTATGTTACAATTTATGTGGCACCGTCGAAATTTTGAGATTCAAATAGTTTAATTTCGATTGTGTATTTTATCATGAAATCTTTAATTTTTTAAAAATAAAATTTACATATTTAGAAACTACATTGAAAATACTATAGGTCACAATAATTGATGATATAAAATATTTCAAATAAAATTATCAGAGAAAGAGTTATTTGGATTTCGAAATCCAGAAGGTGTCATTGAGATAGAAGGAGTATCTGTTAATGTGTGTTTTGGTATAAAATATTCTGAATATTATTTTTTTGAGGAAAGTTCTTGTAAAAATAAAAAGAATTGACTTTTCTTGTGGAAATAGATAAAATTAGTTTTATAAATGACATTTCAAGTTCATTATTTCCTAACCACTCTCAATCCTTGGGCAACCCAACCCTGACACCCACTCTCAACCCAATCATGTTGTTTATATTATGTATAAATATTTTTGGGACAATTTGTTTTACTTACTTACCGAACATCAAAAAATACTATGTTACTCGGACTCTCCTAAAATGTCGTTGGTGTGTGTCGGATCCTTCAAAAGTAGTGTATTTTTGGAGGATCCGACACGGGTGCGGCAACACTTTCGAAGAGTCTGAGTAACTTAGAAAAAATAAGTAAGAAACTACATATTTTTAAAGATGATAATTTATCCCAAAACACCCTTAAGCTGTGCTGATTTTCATAACATGTGATTCTTGTTCTAATTGGAATTTAATATACTGAATATGATAGCAAGGACTCATGTTAGTCTGGTTCCAATTGGAATTTAATATACTGAATATGACTTCCAGGAGTAGAACCTTTTAGAGTAGGTAATTTGTCCTCAAAGCTAAATTTGGCTGTCCCATTTCTGAATCATCTTACACGCGGCTCATTCATTGCCACTTAGATTCTTTAATCATAATATTTCAGTTACTAAATATCTGTCCAGCACCGACTAGACCAAGTCTTCCGGTATTATTTGGAGTGTGTTACAAACAAAAACAGAAAAGAAAAAAGAGGGAGTTTTATCATGTACACTAGTTTGAAAAGCATTTTAGTAATATCTGTGTTGTGACATATCTGATATCTCTAACATGTACTTATAGTAGATAATTACTTGTAGTTGTCTTAATTAAATGTGAGAATTCCAGTTAGTAAGAATTTTTGTTGAACACTTCCATAGAATCTGGATGTCTAAAATAACTATGTTATCATTGTGCTAATTTAGGTGCACTGAGGAGCAGATGAAGAAACATGGGATTCATCTGCTAGCACTTTCTCATGTGTACTTGGTACCAGTACTGAAGCATAGATGCACCAAAGCATTGGCCGAGCAATTGACAACTGAAAATATAGTAGACATGCTTCAACTCGCGAGGCTATGTGATGCGCCTGATCTCTACCTCAAGTGCATGAAATTTTTGCGTAGCAATTTCAGGAGAGTTGACAAGACTGAGGGGTGGAAATTCCTCCAACGTCATGATCCCATGCTTGAGCTTGAAATTTTACAGTTCATGGATGAGGCTGAATCGGTACGTAACTACAACATCATTGGCATCTTTTTGTAGCTCACTGACCGTTGCGGTTTCAATTTCAATCCCAAATTTTGATCATGGAATTCTCAGTGGATTGTTGAAGTTTGTCAATTGATTGTGGGATGATGGGAAGAAGTCGTCATGCAAGCCTAGGCCATTTAACATGAAGAGCTTAACTAACACCTAAAGCTTACACAAATATTTACACTATCAGATCATCTAAAACAAAAAATACAGTCTACAACAAGTAATTAACTGTCCATAATAAGTGCGAAGCAAATAACCTACTACAACATGTCAATATACTCATAGCTTAAGAATTCTTTACACAACTGTAGTGTACTTTAGTATATATAAGTTAAATCCAACATAATAACTCAGATATGATATATAATGTACACTGCCCACTTACATTGGAATATATTATGGCATTTCTTTGCATCTTCTTTTATCATTCAGTGATGCGATTAGTGGTTTTAATTGGGAATTTGTCACTTTAGCGGAAGAAGAGGAGGAGGAGACACGGGTGGGAGCAGAACTTATATTTACAGCTAAGCGAAGGGATGGATTGTTTGGAGCACATATGCACCGAAGGATGTATGAGCGTCGGGCCGTGTGACGAGGAATCTTGCCAGGAGAAGCTGCCATGTAGCAAATTTGACACATGCCGAGGCCTCCAGCTTCTGATCCAGCATTTCTCTACTTGTAAGAGAAGGACAAAGGGAAGTTGTTCCAAATGCAAGCGGATGTGGCAGCTCCTAAGGTTACACGCATCTATTTGTGACCAACCTGACGATTGCCGAGTTCCTCTTTGCAGGTAACCATCACTGTGTAACTAGTTTCTTGATCTATACTTGTAAAGATCACTTTGCTGTCATTGATTTGTTTGTTTATTCTTATGTCCTTATACACTTACCATCTCTAATAGCTGAACGGCAGCCACATACAATGACTTTACCAGATATTTCGTTCATCGCCATTGTATTTGTGATATAGTCAGTGTCATATAATCTTTTCTTTTTGTATGTTCGTGAGTCAAATAGAGTATATGACATACAATTTGATAGGGTATACTCTATTTGATTCACGAACATAAAATTGTGGCCTAGGTGAAAAGTTATTGGTTGACATCATGATTTTGCTCAGTGTCATGAGAATATATGAATCTAACCATGCAGAGTTTTCCAAATTTCACCATCATTAATTACTGCAGACTGTTGAGGTTGTTCTTGCTGAGCACGACAAATCCATGATCCAAGTAGTGATAGCTAGTTGACACTGCACATGGTCTGATTTCAACTATTTTCTAGAAAGCAGCATAACCTTATATGACATGTTCTTTTGGATCCTTGTTGAAATATCTCTATTATTTCCTGTTCCTATAGATAAAATATCTCCAAAGAGTCCTAAAACCTTTGAACACTTTAGATTGGATAAGCTCGATATAAGGTCACAGATATATCAACCTCAAATAATGTTGTCTGTCTTTTTCATAATTAGGGTCAATTTCTTGAACAGTTGAACCAACCTAATTATGTTCATCCATTATTTTGTCTATGTTGTTGGTAATTGGTGAGTATCTTAATAGCTTTATTTTACATTACAGAGAATTCAAACTGAGAGTGCAACAAGGGGGAGATGATGAGCTGTGGAAATCACTTGTTAGAAAGGTGGTTTCTGCCAGAGCTATATCGTCCTTGTGTCTGCCTAAAAGAAAGAGAGAAGAAGAAGAACCAAGATTGAACTTAAGGCATCATCAAGTGAGACGCTTTAGTTTGAAAACTCAGTGTCAATAGTAAGAAAATTATCTTGAAAACTCGGTGTCAACAATTAGAAAATTATTCATCTTTTAGACCAGATGAGGTATCGATTAGGCAGAATCAATCTTTCATAAGTCCTACTGTAAATGTTTCTCTTTGTTTATATTATAAGTGGGTTAACCAATTTGTTGTGCTTTAATTTAATGTCTTTGTGACAATTAATTCGTGCTGCAAATAAAAAAAATTGGGAAGGAAAGAGAATGCGTGTTGCTAACTTCCGGACTCTATAGTGATCCAAACGACCAGATATTGCGTTTGGTTTGTTCTGTACTACACAACTAGATTAAACTAATTAACAAAACATAAAAAAATTAGCAGTTTTGGCTAGGAAACGTGGTCGGTTTAAGTTTGCAGATTCCTTTATTGAGATTGTTGAGTTGGCCATAATAAATGTAGAGTGAAGAATAAACATGAGTGTTGTTGTCGGGGGAGAATTAGTAATGTTTGACGTTGTCTATGAATGAGAACTTTATGCAACACATAAGAAATGAAAATTTTGGCTTATTTTTTGTGGTCAAAGTTTAAAAACAATTAGACTAAAGCGGGAAGTATGACTAATTAATATGCATTTTAACTTAACATATTACATAGTTTCAAATTCCAAATATAAATGAATTCATTAAATAATCATGAGGGAGTAATTTTATGACCTTTTACGAGAAATCTTTATTTTTCTGCATTAAGATATACGAAAAATAACGCATGTATGATCAGGAAAGTCGTTTTAAATACATTAATTTTAAGATGGAAAATCTCATTTTCTCGGAGTTCACTCTTCACTAAGCTTATAACAACTAAGAAATGCCTATACTTAACTACTAATGAGAGAATTTTATTAATCAAAAAGAAATTCGTACAGCGTTTACAACTTTCCAAACTTCTAACAAGATGATGATCAAACTAGTATTTCTCTTTCATGAATCTAAAGGAAGGCAACCGAGCTTAATCTCGATGGTTGATTGTTTTCGGTTTTCCATCGTGTCCAAGTTATGCGAGAAGGAACATCAATGGTTCCATATATATTCTTTTAATCCCACTTGCTTCATTGCTTGCCAAAATGAGCTGTTCCATTTGCTTCTCTCTCTAAAATTGTGGACAAAACTACACTGTCTTCTTCACCGTCAGGTTAAGTCGTGAAAGGCATAGGTAATTACATACCACATCTTCTTTTTTTTTTTTTTACTATAAATAAACATGCAAATTACTTCGCCCCAACAATTGTTTCTCTTATTTTTTAGTAGTCCTTTTTTGCCCTTTTCGGAATTAGTGGCTGGTTGATTAATCTTCATGGCTTGGCAGCGTGGGCCATTACGTAATCGGTTTTGGAACATTCCGTAAAACAGCTGGAGTACATTATAAAAGTAATATTTGCACAGTAGTACTGAATATGAACTGCCCCATATAACAACAATATTGCATAGGTATGCTCAACTACTTTCAAACACAATAAGTTCCGTTCATCAGATAACAACTCTGCCTGCTATTTTTTCTCCCTAGACGCACCCCCTGCATTTATCTCTTGTCTGCTTTGTTGCATGAATTCCACCTAACGATACTATATTTTGGTGTGACGTTTGCTTCAACAAATTTAAGAAAATTTTGTTTGGAGGTTTCCTAAGAAAATTGAAAAAAAAAACTATTTTTAACCAAAGAACAAGAATAAAAGAATTTAATTTTAAGAAAAATTGAAAGAACTGCTTTTGAGTAATTTTTCAAGTTTTTTCAATATTTGCGGAAACTAATTTTCGCTTTGTTTCTTGGTATTTGGTAATGAAACAATATTTTCTGCACAAAATTGAAAAACAACTTAGTTGATTTTTCTTCAAATTTTGCAGCAAACGCCGCCTAGATTTGAGTATTTTGTGACTATGGAGCAATGAACGTAGCCAGAGGCGGATCCATTAAGGGTGGGCAGTCGCTTTGTGGCATACCAAAACATAGAAACCCTATGTATATATACAGAAACTATATACAAATATTTAAAGTGGCACCCTCACTACAAAATGACCCGCTGGTGCCAGTGGCGAAGGGCTCTATTTTACCAATAAGTCGCGGGATTGAATCGTGGTACATGCGCTATGACTTTATTTTTATTTTCTTCTTTGGCTTAATGATAAAAGCGATCAATGATGTGTGGGCGTTAGTACAAAACATTCCCAATTTCCCATTAACTTTATATTCTCTTTTCTTATTTCTATAATTGTTGTTGACTTAATTTAATTTTTTAATCTTTGATTTTTTTATTTCTTAAAGTTGAAAAGCAGTTTCACTCTCTTCCTTCGATAAAAAAAAAAAAAAAAAAAAACCTCTCTCTCTTCTCAATTCTCATCAAAGAAACAAACCCTTTCTTTCAATTCTCATCAAATAAACAAACCCTCTTCATGAAGTACGTAGATTAGAGATTTGAGTTACCAACCCTCGATACTTTCATATTTCATATGCGAAGTGGTAATCCCAAGTTCTCCAACTTGCAAGGAATTCGTGATTTGGCAGCATTGGTTGAGGCAAATCGTGTGATATCTTACTCACTTGTTGATTTACTTCAGAAATTAACTCGTCTTACTGTTGCTACCGCAATCGTGGAGAGACATTCTCATCCGTGAAGCGGATCCAAAATGAAGTGCGGAATAGCATTGGTGATCAATATTTGAATGATTGTTTAATTTGTTACATAGAGCGTGATGTATTTACAAATGTAAGTAATGATGTCATCATTGATCATTTTCGAAGATGAAACCTTATCGATGACAATTGTAAATGAATGATGGATATTTATGATATTAGTAATATTATTGGAAGTTTTATGTTTTCTTCGTATATTGTTATAAATAAATGTTTATTGGGAAAGAGATTTAATAACCCGAATCAAGCCCCGAAAAGACGAATAATCAGGCTAAGTTCTCAAATTGATTGAATGAGCATCTTATGCTAAACTTCAAATCCTGGATCGCATTTCAACGTATTGCCTACAAGATCTATTAGTTTGTGGCTTTCTAATTTTAGAATATTTTAAATATGTGGAAGACATATACTCCCTTTCAACTGTTGTTTTAATTCTTTTCACGTCCATTAACAAAATAATAAATACAAAATATAATTTATTAAGTTGTCCTAATTATTAGTTTTTTTTTTAAAGAATTGAGCAATATTAAAAGAGAACTAATTCAACTTTAATATTAAAGACATAGTTGAAAATAATTACTAACTTTAGTTTTTAATTTTTAAAGTGATAATTATTTTGAGCTACAATGACGGTTAAAATTGAACGGAAGTCTAATGTTATTAATAATATGTCATTGTACCGCGGCGACCACCACCGTCTGCCATTACGCCAGGTAGGAGGTTTCCTATTAATAGATTCAACGTAATTTTGTGTGTGTGTGTGTGTGTTTTTTTTTTTAATTTGGTGGACCCGTCAACAAACGTATGCATTTCAGCTTCTTTCAGGAATTCCCTCGTCTTTGGTCCAATTAGAATTTCCCACTTTAAGCAGAGGCGGATTCAGAATTTACATTTTATGGGTTTAATCTTAAAATTCTTAGTGTAAACTTGTCGTATTTTAAAAATTATGAGTTCATGTCTATTATTTATTACAGTTTTAATATTTTTTTACACATAAATTTATTTTTCGTATTGAAAGTTAGGGGTTCAATGGAACCCCAACCTAGCAAGCTTGCCTCAAGTCAGAATATGTTGAGATTAATTATGCATGAGCAGATATCCCTGGTCTTGAATGAAGAAATTAAAAAAGAATACCCTCCGATGTTGTCTTATTCTTTTTTTTTTTCCAGGAGAAATGATCCATTAAAAAAAGAAAGAAAAAATATACTTATTAGTGAAAGAGTCGATATCATTTTTTTTTTTAAAAAGAGGTACATTTCATGTGATGGAAATATTTACTCAAGGTGATATAATTATTAGCGATTTATATCAAATTATATGAATAAGGTAATTTGTCAAAAATATACGGTTCAACACAACACATCGCATTCATTAGCCATATTTCAGTTTACACCATACATATAGCCAGTTTTATTTTTCCACAAGAGTATTTGTACACCTAGTATACAACATTATACACCATTATTACTGTAAATAATATATTCACACTCTATAAAAGTGTAATGTATAAGAAATGGGTCAAAAACATCACAAAATAGCTCAAATCTTCATATAATGACTTCTAATTTAACCAAAACTTCAAAATGACATCCACAGCGAACATCAATCATCGATTTATCAATAATAACAAATCACAAAATCCAAGTGTGAGTTTTGAAGCTTTTAAAACAATCAATAATTGAGTTCTAAATTTTTCATTTTAATTCACCGTAAAAATGTTTAAATTTGTGATGATAAACATGAATATCACTCTCAATCAATTTCTAAGCAAAAAAATAAAAAAAAAATCATAATCATAAATAAAGAAATTATTGCCTTTTCCTAAGTATTTACACAAAATGGGCTAGTAGGCAGTAGAGCGTTGTCTAGCTTTTCTTTCCTTACAAGTAGTCGTAGTATATCTCATGTAGTTTCTTATCATTTATTTCTGTTACTATCTACTATCTCTCGTTATTTGTTTAGTGTCTTGTTTTCTTTGAATTCTTGTTCCTTTTTTTTTGAACCGCTATATTTTTGCTTTTATCCCGAGCCGACGTGTCTATCGGTAAGAATGTTCCCTCTCTACCTCCCGGTTAAAAGCTGCGTAACTCTACCCTCCCTAAACCCCAATTGTGGGATTATATGATTATAAACTTGGGCCAGGTGATACCGAGGGTAAAACCTTTTTTTTTTTTTTTTTTTTTAAGAGGCTAAACTGAAGTGAGAAAATATATGAATTATTAATATTAATTGATATAGATTATAGTGTAGTGTATTTAAAAACTATAAACAAATCTATAAATTAAGTGTAAATACGGAGAGAGTAATTTTTTCGTTTTCTTTGTTGGGTTCCTAGTTGAATCTTCCACGTGGTGCCGCCGTTTTGTTTTTTGGTTGGTACCTCTACGCTCCCGCTTATAAATACAGTGGGTTGGGGCAAGCAGAGTGCTCTCACCAAAAACTAAAAGAAACTCTCTCTAAATTTCGATATACTCTGTTCCAGGAAAATTAATCGAACCATATCATATAATCAATTCCAAAAATATCTGTAATCATCATGTCACACAATAACTTTTCCGACGAAATGTCTGAAACTGATGTCCAAATCGTCACCTCCGGCGGCCTCCGCATTCCAGCACATTCCACCGTTCTGGTACGAACACTTAAACTAATCACATCAAGTTTTAAATTTCCGTCAAAATCTATCAATTACATGGAATTCTTTTGCTTTTTAAAAATAAAATCTATTAGCTGCTACTCCTTCTTTTCTTTTTGTCTGTCTAAAAAATAATGTCATATTTTTATATTTAAAAGTAGTTTAACTTTATAGATCTACCGCCGTACAAATATATAAGGCTTCTTTTGACCGCAATTTCAAAAGTATTGTTTTCTTTCTTAAACTCAGTCACTATTCAATTGGTGACACATGACGAGGGAGTATTTGATTAACTTGCAAGGAAGATGATACTAGTTCTTAATTCCTGAAAATCGGAATACTTCTCAACTAACATGAGAATGACCGTTAACTTCACTGTCAAAACTCTGAGCTGTTCTTTGAAAAATAAACATCAGTTGCAAATGATGTTACCAAAAGTCTATTATAAATTATAAGAAATACTGATCTCTGAGAAATGTATTTGTAGGCTGCTGCTTCGACTGTTTTAGAGAACATACTTGTTCAGCCACAAAAGCGGCGGAGCTCCGAGAGAACTATTCGGATTCTTGGCGTGCCGTGCGACGCCGTTTCCGTCTTCATTCGGTTTCTCTATTCATTCAAGTGAGTTCCTAAAATACACGCAAATCCGTTTGTTTTCTTCATTTGTTGTTTTGACGTAGCTTTTTTTAATTAGTTAATTGCGTTTAAACTTCGAATCTGATTGGTTCCATCCAAGCTGGAATTGAATAAACTAAATTTTTAACCACAAGGTGTAGATTTTTTTAGGCATAATACTCTATTTTGTTTGACCAAACTTCTAAAAAGTGTTTTTTTTCAAAATCGCCTTTAAAAAAGTACTTAAATGCTTTTTATCAGAATCAATTTATATTTGACTAATCAATATAAAAATATTTTTAAATAGCGATTAATGTCTCCTACTCCCTTGGCCAAAATTTTAAAATAATTTTCTTTTAAAACAATAAACACTTTTATCCTTCCAAAAATTTAGCCAACCAGGCTACAAGGTTCCTTGTTTGATTGGAAAATAGGTAGTTGGTATTCAAAGGCGAATCTGCCTGCCCATTTCTTAATTGGTTGCGTGTGGCTCATTCATTGACTCTGGAATCTTTAATCATAGTACTACTAATATTTTTTTGCTTCATATTCTGTTGGCCGCCAGATAGGTGCCTCGACCGACATCTCCGTTGTCCTTGGAATGAATTACAAAAGGATTTACGTTATGATTTTTAAATCAATATAGTTGAATCATTTGTAACACGCTACTTACTCTCATTTTCAGATTACCAATTTCTATTTATTTATCTATTATATTAAATTAAAAGTTGCATCTACTTAGATACTCCTCTATTTCATTTTATGTCACGATGTTTGATTACATATGAAGTTTAAGCAAAAAATGAATCTTTTCTAATTTCGTGATCATAAATATTTAATGACATTTTTGTGGCTATAAAAACATCTCATTAATGGTTAAAATAAGCAGTTTAAAATTGAATTTACAAATATGTAAAGGTACCATTTTCTTGTTAACAAACTAGAAGAATGTCACATAAAACTAGATAGACGAAGAACATTTCCACTATAGATATAATAAATGTTAATGATTTAAGTTGTATACACTACTAATGTAAAATAATTTTTTTGCTGAAGTGGATCATCATACTAATGTAAAAATAACTTTTACACAGTTTACTTAGCTTAATCAATTATACAAGTTTGTTTTATTATTTCTAGGTTACATACTTATTGTTATTGACAAGTATTAAGTAATTAATCCGGTGGGGTAAAAGTTATTAAGATATCAGGGACTTAAAACCAGAAGTTAAACTCGATTAAACCAGTACAAAAAGGCTTAGTGTGTAATATAACCAAGTTGTCCTTGTATTTAGGTGCACTGAAGAGCAGATGGAGAGACATGGGATTCATCTGCTAGCACTTTCTCATGTGTACTTGGTGCCACAGCTGAAGCAGAGAAGCACAAAGGGGTTGGCCGAGCGATTGACGATTGAAAATGCAGTGGATGTGCTTCAACTTGCAAGGCTATGTGATGCACCAGATTTATACCTCAAGAGCATGAAATTTTTGTCTAGCAATTTCAAGAGAGTTGAGGAAACTGAGGGCTGGAAGTTCCTTCAAACTCATGATCCCTGGCTTGAGCTTGAAATTCTACAGTTCATGGATGAGGCTGAGTTGGTACGTAACTATACTGTAATTGGCATACATCCCTTATTCAGTTCATAGACAATTGAAACTTTAAATATAATCCAAAATTTAACCTTGAATAGTACAATGGTGAAAGTTGTCAATTAATCATGAAAGATATAAAGTTTGCCATGAATTCATTACATGACATTTGCTTGCATCTCTTATACCAGTCAAGTGGCTGTGATTAGTGATTTTGCATCCTAAATTTGTTATTATAGAGGAAGAAGAGGACAAGGAGACACAGACTGGAGCTGAGCTTGTATTTACAGCTAAGTGAAGCGATGGATTGTTTGGAGCATATTTGCACAGAAGGATGTACTAGCGTGCAGCCATTTGATAAGGAACCTTCTAACAAGAGGCAGCCATGTAGCAAGTTTGATACCTGCCAAGGGCTTCAGCTTTTGATTCGACATTTCGCTACTTGTAAGAGAAGGACTAACGGAGGTTGTTTGCGATGCAAGCGCATGTGGCAGATCCTAAGATTACACGCATCCATTTGTGACCAACCAAACGATTGCCAGGTTCCCCTTTGCAGGTAACCACCACTGACTACTGAGTAACTAGTTTATTAATCAATTCATATATTGATCACTAAAGGTAAATCACATTGATTAGAGTAATTAGAATATGTAAATCAGTGTAGAAGTGTCACTGATCGAGGCATGTGGCTGCCTTGCTTGATTTGAATGATGGGTCCCCGGTCCATATACCATATGGTCAACCTAGAAATACTTTTTAGGTAACATGTCAGAGCTCCCATGTTATTAGTTGATTTTCTCTATAGAAAAAAAAACAACGACCCAACTGTCATTGATTTGTCCATTTCTTCTCTAATTCATGATGAGCCATTTACATCACTTTGCTAGATATTTCTTTCATATTGGTCTTTTACTTGTGATG
This sequence comes from Lycium ferocissimum, assembly GCF_029784015.1. NCBI lineage: Eukaryota > Viridiplantae > Streptophyta > Magnoliopsida > Solanales > Solanaceae > Lycium > Lycium ferocissimum. The sequence goes on along the minus strand of NC_081345.1, from coordinate 34,264,345 downwards.
GACAGTCGCAAGGAGGGTATCAATCCTATAATGTCTTATAAGCTATAAATCCACTCAGTTGCGGCTTAACACAAAATTGTTGGCTGGCATGTGATTTTGTTCAAGTTCATATGATGATGAGTCTAATCATGAAGATATTTTCGCGAAATTTTACTTTTGATTCTAAATGCCAAAGTGGTTGAGATTGTTCTTGATGTGAACACAACTCATTCAGGTAGTGATAATTAATTCATGGTCCCATTTCGACTATACTCAGGTGCACCTATTGTAGACGTTAGCAAAACTTGGACAGCAGCATGATCTGACATTAGTGATGCTTTCTTTAGTATCCTATCTAGTTGAAATGTGTCCATTTGTCCTGTTCCTCAAGAAAATATCTCCCAAGAGTTCAAATAACTTTTTAGCACGTCAGATTGGTTAAGATCAAAATGGCCACAAAAGTATCAGCTTTAAAATAACGTTTTTTGCACTTCTTTATCAGTAGGGTGAATTCGATACAGTAATCATCCGATTTTCTTGTTACTGTACTTGGTAAATGTTGACTTTGAGTATCTTACAGCTCCATCATTTACATTTCAGACAATTCAAACTGAAGGTGCAGCAAAGGGGAGATGATGAGCTGTGGAAATCACTTGTTAGAAAGGTGGTGTCTGCCAGGGCCATGTCTTCTTTATCTCTGCCCAAAAGAAAGAGAGAGGAGGAACCAAGAATGGACTTAAGCCATCATGAAGTGATGAACTTTAGGTTGGCAGCTTAGTGTCAGTGGTTAGAAAGTTCATTAGTTTCATTCTCAGAACAGAGAAGTTATGGTTAAGCAAAATCAATCTCTGTAAATGGACCATCAATGGGATGCCAGTTTTTTACCATTTCATATGTCCTACTGTAAAGGCCTATTCTATATATTTCTTTCCGAGTCGGTCCTTAATTAGAAACGAGTCCTTTTAGTAGATGAGGAGTATATATCAACAGAAGAGTTGTATGCAAAAAGAAAAATTGTACAACTAATGGGGGGTAGTCAGTGTATATCTTCATTTTGCTTAATGATATTAAGCAGTTAGCCATTAGTCATATGCTTCAAATACTTGTTTTTAGTGTCTTTCTGGCATTTTCTGTGCGTTATAATAATAGTCTGGAGGAACCCTGACGACCACATGTAGTTGGCTTTGTTCTGCACTTATAATTGTATAACAAGAAAAACAAAGGTAACAAAATGTGGTCGATCGCTAAATTTGCAGGTTGCATATTGCTGATGCATGACATTATGAAAGGACGAAACAATACAATACAATACGTTATAAAATGATATGTAACAACCATCCAAAGAAGTTGTTATTGTTAGAGGGTGTTGATTTAATCCGGTTAATTCTGTTTTAGTACTGTTGTATATATCGTCCTAGTGCTTAATTGGTGAAAAAACTTGGAGCATGATAAGGGTCGAGAGATGTTTGATGTCTCAGAAACCTTATGGCAATTGAGAAGAGATACTTTGATTTCGAATAGAGACAAACTGCAGAGAAGGCCCCAAAAGCACGACGGGCAAGAAAAAGGAAACTCCCAACGACCCTACTAATTGATGTATCATCTTTCGTCCAAGTGTCCTTAATTAATGGTCACAAGAGTAACTACTTAAGACTCTGGAAATTTGGAACTAAATTGGTTGCAAAAAAATTTATTGTTGAGATTCCGTGGGGAACACATATAGAAATTTACTTTATGTCCACTTGTGCAATATTTTATGTTTTGCCTTGTCAAGCAGCTCTAGGATTTGCCAAAATGATCACATTAGGTCACGCTAAGACATTTTAGGCCATTATCACAATTCACACACTTGGTCCGCTTGATGCATTTCGTTTTCACTCCTCTAATTAACATGTACTACAGGAATAGTGTGGGCGAAAAATATAGAAAAACAAGAGAACATTATCTCACATGATTAAATTCTTATGTCTAAATAATGCAAAGTGAAGTATCAACGATGTCAAAGGTCTAAGGTTTTCCTTTTTAAAACTTCTTTTCTTCTACTAAAAGTAGCCACTATTAAGAAAGCTGCTAATTGTTCATGAGGAGAAAAATTAATTTGATTTGGTGCATGCATCAAATCATGTAAACTTTAGTATAGTTAAATAATAAACTGGTGCAATAATACATATTAATTAGTCGTGCTTAATTATCTTTTACCTTATACATTTGATTATAGAGTGGAAACATGATTTGCCCTCTAGATTTTTTATTTGCTCTTAATGATTTTTCTTAGCTAGATATTTTTTATCCTCCAATTCTTCTTCCCAATCATAGCTTTCGCTAATTAAAGGAGACGTACAGATGCATGCACCATTCGCCACCATATTTGAACCCGTCCAAAAAAAAAAAAAAAAATATTCCTCTATCCACTGATGGCATGGTAAAGTGACAACCCTTTGATATTTTTTTTTGATCTAATCCTAAGTGGGACACTTGGGACTCAACTACCCAATGAACTTTGAGTGCACTAGTGGTACCCCATTCCTTCCTTCATTTCTATACATACATTTTAGGGAAAAGGGTCAAATATACCCCTCTACTTTATTTTATTAGTTAAATATACCTTTCGTTAATGAAAGTTAACAAAATACCCCTGTCGTCTTCAAACTTCACACTTATGCTCCTATTTGGATGGAAATCCCCAAATCCTCTTAAATTACCTAATTTCAACAAAATTACCCACTTTTTTTGTTGACCCCACCCCCGCCCTACACGCCTATCATCAATCGTTCTATTCGAAACTTCATCTTCTTAGAGAAAAAAAAGAAAAAAGCGAACACATTTAAATGATAAAATCCCAAAACTCACCTCAAATTTCATCTTTAAATCCAACTCCAAATCTTAGTGGGCGTTTGTTCATAAAAATTATTCACTTTTTTCCGGAAATTGTTTTCACTTTTTTTACTTTTAGCGTTTGGCCATAAAAATTATTTACTTTTTTCTGGAGTTGTATTCCGAAATACCAAAAACAAGAAAAACTTGTTTTTCAAATTTTTTTCACTTTTTCACACTACATTTCACCAAAAATTACAATTTCAAAAACTATGGCCAAACACAACTCCAACTCCAAAATTCCAAAAAAAAAGTGAAATATATTTTGATATTTATGGCCAAACGGCACCTTAGTGCAGTTAGTAATATGTATTGATGCCGATTAATTCATCTCTAATTGGTGTAGAATTTGCCATGAACAAGAATTTGAAAGTTGTATTAACTTGGAATCTCCTTGTGCATGTTCTGGAACTGTTAAGGTAACAAACTAGTTTAGTTTCTCCAAATTAATTTAATACAGGCAAACTTCAATTTATCCTCCTTTTTTTTTTTTTTTTTGGGTTGTGGGATTCCTTAAATATCTTTTTAGTAATCACAATTCACATATTTTTCGATATTTTGCAGTTCACGCACAGAGATTGCATACAGAGATGGTGCAACGAAAAGGGAAATACAACCTGTGAAATTTGTTTACAGGTTCAAAAGTTCTCTTCTATTTAATCATTTCAAAGTTTTCAGTAAACTTCGTGCATATTCAAATTTTGCCAGTGTTTTATCGAGGCATTGTACTTGAATACAAAGAAGCAAAAAAAAAAAAAAAAGACATAAGAAATATAACGGGAAGTACTTTATTGATTGGATATTTATTAATGATGCCGAAATTTCAACCTGGATATTCCGCCCCACCCCCTAACAAGGTCCACTTGGTTAGATTTGAGTTGGATTTAAAGATTAAATTTGAGGTGAGTTTTGGAATTTTATCATTTGATTGTGTTCTTTTTTTTTTTTTTTTTTTAAATGGAAGAAGATAGAAGGTTATTAGATTGATGATGATGATAGGCGGGTCGGGCGGGCTAACAAAAAAAGTGGGTAATTTTTTTGAAATTGGGTAATTTGAGAAGATTTGGGGATTTCCATCCAAATAGGGGCATAAGTGTGAAGTTTGAAGACGGCAGATGTATTTTTGTTAACTTTCACTAACAAAGGGTATATTTAACTAATAAAACAAAGTAGAGGGATATATTTGACCCTTTTCTCCCTACATTTTATTGCTGTCACTTAATTTCTTTGTTTCTCTACTTCTCACATTGTACCCTCACCTCAACCAGAAGATATTTAAGTCATTTTCGGCAACCAAATACTAAAACCTAAAAATTCTTTTCATTCAACAACCTTCTTTCACTTAATATATTTTCTAAACCATTTAAAACAGCTTCTAAATTTTAGGAATGTTATAGTGAGACAAATTTTTTAAAAATATTTTACGTCATACCAAGCACCCCCTAAATCATCCCCGCTCAGTACTTCTAATGTTTCTCCCAGAAGCTGCTAGAATGTTATATATCGCCCATTGCTTGTTGGATTACTAGCTGGAGTTGGCTACAGTTCTAGTTTAATATACCACCCTTGTTACCCTTCTATTTCTTTTTCTAGAAGGGGCTTACAATTAATTATGGATCAAAAGGAAGAAATGAACACTGAACTAAACTAAGGAAGAAATGAACACTGAACTAAACTAAGGATGACTAGTGATATTTTATGCAGCAAGTATGATATTTTTGGGAGAAATGCAACCCTTGAATTAAATTGAGGACGATTGGTCGTAAATATTCGAAAATTTTAAATTTAATTTTTAAATAATTTTTAAATAAAGAAGTATGTCATTTCTTTTAAAACAAAAAAAGATATGATACATAAATTGGAACAGAGGAAAGTAATAAAGTTTTCAAAGGAAAGTTCCAAACTTTTTCATAGCACATGAGATTTGGTGCTTAAATCAAGAAGACTTGGGTCAACAAGAAAATTCCTTTCTTGATTTTTAACTCAACTTTGGTGTAGTGGTGGACTAGTAGACCAAGAAAACTAAGTGGCCAACCCTCTTCCTGAATTTGTTGGAAAAAAAAAAAAAAAACACCTCTTCCTGAAAAGCTTAGCCTGCTACCTTTAAAGTCAACGCAAATATTGTAGCTTGATTGTGATTGAGGTTAAAGTCAACGCAAATATTGTAGCTTGATTGTGATTGAGATTAAACTCTAAATAAACCCAAAAATAAGTAAAGATTTTTTGATGATGAACAACTACTCCCTTGAAAAAAGAATCAAATAGGTATTCCTCAGTCCTCAATTCCCATATATTTTCTCTCATTTTCCTTAAATAAAAATAATTAGTAACGAAATACTTACCGTCAAGAGTTAAAAGTATTTGACTGAGCACTTACTTAAGAGTTAAAAAAGGACTGCCCTCACGCAGGATCGAACTGCGGACCTTCAGTTTACAAGACTGACGCTCTACCACTGAGCTATAAGGGCTTGTGTTATTGATATTTCCTCTTAAAGTATTTAACGAAGCGTTTCTCTGTTTTATCATTCCATCCAAATGGAAATACGCTCAGTTTTGTTGGGTGAATTGATTTAATGACCACATACAACAGATTGTCTCTGTATTGTATCATAATCATCAGTGTATACTATGGGTCATATACCTCTATTCATTTTTGTAAAAACCTCTTTTGACTAATTTCTTCTCTTCTTTTTGTATACGAATTGTGCATACACACGCACACTTTACTGGAGAAATGGTTACTTGGCCTTTATAAACTTTTTTTTAGTTTATGACCCTTTTATAACAGATTTCATTTTTTACATTTAAAAAATCTGAAAAAGTCATTTTTTTTTTTAATGTAAATTGTAAGAGGCCAAGAGAGTAAATTATGTTCAAAGGTATGTAATTTCAGAAACATAATGGCGTTATTAGTTGTTACAGGAATTAAAATCCACGAAATTTTCAAGCTTGCTTGGAGAAGAAGAGCCCAATGTTTCACCTTCTATTAATCTGCAGTCAATCTGTACTTCCCACTCGTTAACAATTTTATTACAGAGCTCTGGGAACATTGAATTATCTAAGACTAAGGGTGTGTTTGGCACTACAGAAAATGTTTTCTCGAAAAATAAGTGATTTTTCTATTCATTTTCTTATGTTTGGTACGCAAGTTGAAAAATATCATTTTAAAAGCATTTGCATATATTCAAAACAAAACACTATGAGATTTTTGAATACGAATTACAACTTCTAGTGGTGGGGTAGGAAGTCGATGTGTTTTTATTGAATTCGAAAAATGTTTTCCCTCAAATTTTTAAGTAAAACATTTTTTTCTATTTTGAGGAAAACATTTTCCGATATATTTGGTGCAACCAAACAAGAGAAATTAGGAAAACATTTCATGTCATACCAAACACACCCTAAATCCTTTCTTTTTTCCAAATTTCATCATTCTGAGGTTCTTTTTCACAAGGAGTAACATTCATTTTCCTTGTTTGCGTGGGGGAAAATGGCACATTTCGGTTTTTTATTTCAGTAATTCTTGGTTTTCTGTTCAATTTTGGAACTTTCTATTGAGTCAGTAATTAGCTTGCTCTGTAAGTTCTCATATTTGTCAGCCAAATTGTTATTTAATTATAAGGGTATGGTTATGCATATTCTTCATTGCACTTCTTTTGTGACATATAATAAGAAGATGTTTAACATGTACAAAGACATAAATAGTCTTAATAAATCAATAATTCCATAGGGGTTGAACTAAAATGCAAGAGACAAAATCAGAGAGAAGTATGAAACTATGAATTACTTATTTGGGAACAACACCTTCAGTGGAATGGTCAGTGAATGATAATACTTCAATAATAACTTGTTTTTGTTTTGATTTATCTGTTTTACACCGAAGCTTTATTATGTACTTCGACCAAATAAGGAACTTCCATTGATATTAGTCATCCTTCTCATGATGTGTTGACATTTTGATAAAAGCTAATGCAAATGGATTGAAAGCTGAGTGCTGAACTCCTCTGAGTCTACATAGCAGATTTGATTGTCAATAAAGCATTATTTTCTTTAATTGGATACATTTTTCCATTGATATTAGTCATCCTTCTCATGATGTGTTGACATTTTGATAAATGCTAATGCAAATGGATTGAAAGCTGAGTGCTGAACTCCTCTGAGTCTTCATAGCAGATTTGATTGTCAATAAAGCATTATTTTCTTTAATTGGATACATTTTTCCATTCTATTCGGTATATCATGAGACCCATTGATGTAGAATCTATACACCGTGCTGCTACAATTACTGAAACTGAGGGAAGTATCAAAACAGAAGCAACTCATCCTGAGAGAATACTTTTAGATTTTTAAGGCACTGGGGAAAATACAGAACTATAGTAAATTTTGTATGTGCAGTGCGGTGTTTATTGTCTTGAAACTTGGATGCTCTTTTTTCTCCTAAAGTCATACTAGATGTTGAATGATATATGTTGAAGCTATAGAGCAACTAAGCAGTCTGATGAGACATATACTTGCAGAAAGTAAATAGTTGAAACATATGTTAGTTCCAGTTGAAGATGTGCCTTAACAAATCTCCTTGTCAAATTTGATGCTTCTTATCTTTTTCTTTCTTCCACTCTAATTTTTATGAATAAGCATTCAAGTTCTTGGAATGAGAAAGATGATTTTTCATGTTTCACTGGATCTGATTGGGCCTCTATCATTCTATGTCTTTTGACAAAGTAATCTGAGCTAAGGTGGCTGAGAAGTTATAACATCTATGACTTTTCTAGTTTAAATGACAAACAACTGGGAAAACTATGTTCAGTGTATTAAAGATGAAACAAATAGCATAAAATTCAGTTTATAACTTTCTTATGACAAATATCCTAAAATTCAGTCTATATGTTACTTACGACAAATAAGTACAACAATTCACTCTACTAAGTAATCCTATGTATCTGTTATCCACGTGAAAATCAAGCAATTGCGTTCTTACACACTAGGAATCCATGATGCTGTTGATGAGTATGTAACAAATACTTACATTATAAGATCTTCAAATTCTGATGGAAGTACTTGCTTTGGAAAAATAAGGGTTCTGAAATGTGTTACTTGCATTTCATGCTAAATATTTTGATGACAAATTTGAAAGAAGTACAAAGCTCATAGGGAGCAAAATATCATCCTACCTTTCCACAAGGCATTAACATATGTGTGTGCTTATTTTATCATTATGACCTTATTAAGCACATTATCTCATGATCTGTGATTTCCAGATTTTAGCTCTGAGCTCGTGGTATGTGGGAATCTGGCTCCCTGGTGTTAATTGTCATAAATGCAAAGGTTTTTTCTCAGACGTAAATGTAGACATTCCAGAGAGCTCTCTTGGATGATAGGGGTGGAAACACTAGTTGCATTTTAAGTAAGATCTTTTCAAGCATTTATGTGCAAACACATGCATTTCCTTACTTTCATTGTTTCGATTGCACCTTTTGAGTTCATATTCAGTCTTTCCTTACTTCCACATAGCATGTTAGTTTTAATGTTTCCTGCTTTCTTTTATGGATTTCTATACAGTATGTTGTAGACTGAACTAGCACCAATTACTTGAAGTTTGATTATCTTCTTCAAGTTCCCAGTTGGTCTTTCCTTTTAGTTGAAATGACATCTGCAGGCCCAGAAGTTAGAATGAATTGAATGCCTTGACATCTGCAGGCACTAGGAAGAGGAATTTAAAGTTTTATGGACCTCTATGGCCATCCTGACTACAAAGCCAAACAATTATTTGAATGGACCCAATATAATCATCTTACAATTTCAAGTGAGCTGAGGGCGCTACAGTGTTGCAGATCAATTCACCAATGGCTATTTTGCTATTCATTACAGGTTTTATTGGTCAATAATTGTACTATCAACTGGCGGATCATGATTTCCGGTAAAATAAGCAGCTTCAGGTTGTTTGAAGCTTGATAGGCTCCAATACTCGTGTTAAAAGGCTTGATCATACACATTGGCATATGTCTAGTTTGAAAGGTAGCAGAATTAGTGGACCCCTTCAAACTACAGTGGCAATTGCATTTGGAGTTTTAGTAATTTAAGCAGCAAAGTGGAAAGGGTACCAATAAGACTGCATTAAACAGATTGGATTGACATGTATAACACAATTACAGCAAAACATCGAATTGCAAAGTCTCCATCTTGGAGATGGTAACTGAAATACATAACATATTCTTAGTTACATAACCAACTTATTCAGTATGCCTTAAGATGTGCATACTTAATGCTTGATCTGAGTTAACATGCACCTAACATCCTTACTGTTAGGCCTCTCCTTTGGATTGTCCAGAGTACAAAAGCAAGCTATCTTGAGAACCAAAAGCATTTGCTCCTCGTATCCATTTCCCATCAGCTTTGCATCAATTGCTCTTTTTGGGTCATCAGAAGTCATTACATTTCTCAGCCACTTCACTAAACTCATCTCAGACGTGTGCTGGAAAAATTCATCTGATGGAAGTTTTCCGATTACCAGCACTGCAAGCACCACACCAAAGCTGTATATATCACACTTGTCCGTGAACTTCAGTGTCTGATGGTATTCTGGTGCAATATATCCCACAGTTCCTGCCACATTTGAAGTCGTAACATGTGTATGGGCATCTGGAACTGCCTTTGCAAGGCCAAAATCAGCAATTCGAGCTTCCATATCATCATCAAGAAGGACATTTGCTGGCTTTAGATCTCTGTGAATTATGCGTTGACTATGGTTCATATGGAGATACTCAAGCCCAGCAGCTATCCCTGATGCAATTCGGTGTCGTCCCAACCAATCTAATTCCCTTGTCCCTTCTGTGACTTGCTGGAGGATGTCCTGTAAGCTCCCATTTTTCATATATTCATAGACCAAGTAATGGCAGTCTGGTCTTGGCATATGCGCCAGTAGCGGAAGCAGATTCCGGTGTCTGGTTTGACCCACAATTTGAATTTCCGATTTTATTTGGCGCATTTTCTTGTTCAAAGCCTTGGTATCTTCCTCAGTAAGATCTGCAGCATCCATTGGAGGTTGTATAATCTTCTTTATAGCTATCATCTTCCCATCACTTCCTGGTAATTCAGCTCTATAAACTTCTCCACAGCCACCTTTTCCGATCATTTCAAGTGATGCTACTCCATCTTCTTTCTCTAAGAAGGCCAAGTCCTCGGCTTTCTTGATCAATGGACTGTATATTGTTAATCTTGAATCATTCTTTCCCCTTCTGACAATGAACATTATCAGCTTGTAGACCACCGAAAAAAGCACAGCAGATATACCCCCAGCAAAAGTTCCAGCCAGGAAACCAAGAAACCACGTTCTTACCTTCCTTTTCTTCTTGTTACGTTTATTTTTATGTCCCGGTACAACATGACTGGGTGCTGGAGCTGGGGCATTTTCTAAATTGGAAGAAGAAGGTGCCATTGCTGATATCTGATTTGGCCTTGTAGAATTTTCAGCAAGAATGTAACGCTTGGGAACGATGTTGTTTCGGTTCAGATCTGCTGACAAGTGTTCAACTTGACTCATGACAGGCACCGGACCTTCAAGGAAACTGTTTCCTGAAATGTTGAGGAAAAGTAGATTCCTGAAAGATTTCAAAGAAGGGGGTATTTTTCCAGTGAACATGTTATCAGCCAGGGAGAGTTTTTCTAAATTCGGAAAATACTTCAAGAAGTTAAGATTCCCAGAGAACTCATTTGAGGAAAAGTCAACTATCCGAAGACGAATCAAAGATGATAATTCAGATGGAACTTTCCCAGAAAATAGGTTGTTTTGAAGTTCAAGAATCTCCAGTTTCCGACAGTCAAGAATCTGAACTGGGATTTGATCAAAGAGTTGGTTGTTTGGAAGAGAGAGCTCTCTGAGCTCAGAAAGTTTGCCAATTGCTGGAGACAAAATTCCATTCAATCCATTGGATCTGAATACAATACGGGTGACTCTCAACACTTGTGTTCTGTTAGCTGGTCGGCGTTCGCAGGATATTCCTGCAGAGTTGCAGGGGTTGTGAAGAGCAATGCGTTGACTATTGATTCCCAAGTCTTTTTGGATAAGCAAAAGTGCAGCATGGTCTGGTGGATAAAGATTTAGTCTTGCTTGAACAAGAATGAAAATGGCGAAAAGGGACAAGACAAAGAAGTGAAAACAGGGAGTGAAGGCCATTGAGGTTCTTGTTTTTCCGGCAGGTTGATAGGAAAAAGAGGTGGATAAGGCACCAGCAGCATATGGTGGATATGTTTTTGAAATGTTGATTTGGTGTTTCTTTATGAAGCAAAATGGCTGGCGGCGTTGTATGGAAAACGAGCGTAGACTTTACAAGTCAAGTTGAGGCCGTGTGGAAAAAACTTGCAGATGCCCCACATTGCCTTTTTTTCCCCCAATTATTTATTCATGTTATTGTTAAATGTTTCCATATATTGACTGTTGACATTCCGACTTTGCCATTTCCACACACCAATTATCTGTTCGGAATGGTTTAACTAATCAGTTAAAAGTCCTCCTACCCTCCTCATATCCTAGTTGTGGGATCACACTGAGTATACTGTTGTAATCGTTTAAAAGTCATAATTTTGGAGCACAATGTGCGAGTCTTACGATATTTCTTTTTGTCCCTTTAATTCTAGAGGTCTTATATGGGTAAAGTGACAAGGATGATTTTTCTTATATTTTATCATATAAAAAAAGAAAAGATTACTTCCTATAGTTGAAGGTTAAAATAAAAATTTACTACATATTTTTTAGTTGCAATATCGACATGCTATCATGTAGACATGTACTGCTTGTTGGGTATAAAACAGAAATGATTATAATTTATATATACTGACAACGTACAAAATAAAAAATTGTTGGAACGATAATTCAAAGTTGGAGAAAAGTGCTCCAATAATTGAAGGTTGAAAGAGAAATGCATCACCAATCGAAAGCTGGAGAGAAGTGCTCTAATGATGGAAGTTTGAAGAGAAGAACTTCAACATTTGAAGGTTGATGAAAAGTGCATCAACAATCGATAGTTGGAGAGAAGTGCTCCAATAGTGGAAGCTTGAAGAGAAGTGCTTCAACTTTTGAAGGTTGATGAGAAGCGCATCAACAATTGGAAATTGTATGGAGAGAAGTGCTCCAAAAATTGTAAGGTTGAAGAGAAGTGCTCCAACACAAGCAAAAAAAAATTAGATGTTGGAGAGAAGTGCTCCAATACAAATAAAAAAAAAGATTGGAAGATTGGAAAGAAGTGTTCCAATATGACAGCAACAATAACAACAACAAAAAAGACGGGTGTACATACAACTTTTAATTACGGAAGAATGTTGGAAGAATAGCAAAGAAATAGTAGAAAATTTGCGGAAATTGTAGAGAACTTTCATATACTTTTCTTTCAGAATTTTACACTATTAATCTATATTACCTTGTTATATTATTTAGAGTTAATATCTAAAACTCTCTCTAAACTATTTACTTTATGAAATTTTATTACTTAAATTATGTGGTGTTGTTGTTACTCCTCTGAATTACAGAATTTTATTTCTATCAATGCCACCCGGCATTAAATGGATGTTTTAGATACAAAATGTTATAGTTCAAACGATAACGACTATTAAATTAAACTTACAAAACGTAGACAGGTTTGGAAGTGTTTGTGTTAACAGACCTTAACTTTCAAACTAGTTAGACAACTACTTATATCATTTATTGGTTTGAACATTGGTGCAAGCAAGTAACCATGTTTGTTACAATCATTTTAACCTTTTATTTGTGTTACTAATGACTAATTTATCACTCTAACTGGTGAGACAGTGCCGTGCTACTAGCGTAGTCAGTCCTTGGTATTTCCATTTGGTGTATACTGGGTGGAACTTTCTTTCTTACACATGAATGACACAAACACATGTTGATTATTTTTAATAATGTGGTATATAATGGTAGTATTTTCTTACGTGAAAAGCATATAAACGCGTTAGCAAGCTGCCAAATTTTCTTTTACAATCTCCATTGACTCAAATGAATAAGTGTAAAATTATTTACAGAGTCAAGTTATTTAAAGGCCCATTGTGATTAAATATGCACGCTAAGAATTTATGTTGTCATACTATTAGTATAAAATCTAAATTCCTTCTTAATTCCGAGAGTGACTTTAGTACTGGTTGGGTAGAAAGCTTTTTTTGTATGTGAGATTTTTACTCTATCGTGCCTGATCAACTTGACTTTTTCGGCCTTGGGAGTCTCACTTCATTAAGTTCTTTTTCATACCGTCGCTTGAAGGTAGAAACTTAGTCACATACGCTGCTTCTATCAAATCAAATACTTTAATCATGACAGTTAAATTATAGTGAGAATATATGACAGTTAACAATAATTAAGTGGTGAACGTATGTACAAAAGACACGTCCGAGGAGAATTTTAGCTATCCAAGCAATATAATTAAGTTAAATCCTATTGGATGAGGAAGACCACATGGCCATTAAACAAAGTAATGGTTGGTCTTTTTCTTCCTAACAAACTAATCTTTCTCTCGTATTCTTTAGTCAATCCATCTAACCAACCTAGAACGTTTGATTCAGTCAATTAAAAAATGGTTCTATTATCTTTTCAAATCTTCAGCCAATTGTTTGCCGTTGGGTCGTCTGCATCCTTTCACATCATCTTTCTTTGACTGAAAACAACTCTTTGTTTCTTTTTCTCTTGTTCTTTCTGTGAGTTCTTCTTCTTCCCCACCCTGCCCCACAACCCACTGAATTGATTAGTAGACTCTTTGACCAAAATAAGCTATTATTTTAGTCAATTCACCAAAATAATATATTTTTTAAAAAATTTACAGAACTAGAATAAACGTATTTCACAGTAACGTATTAGACATTATTTTATTCAAAAAATTCAACGGGCAAAAAAGCTAAAGATTAACGGTGTTAAAGGGTAATTCGTTACTATGAATAACGTTTTATGATTAATACGTTACTGTGAGTAACGATTCTAAAGAATATAAAATCTAACATTGATTGATCTTAAAGTCGTAACTCGTAGTTACAACTTCAGTTAAAACGTAATCGACGAAGAACGTTTCTACAGAATCCAGGCACGAGCAGTTAAATCTTGCAAAGAATTCTTCAAATTACGAACCCTTCTGATTGATGTAATTATAAAACTTTACCGACAATATTGATTACCCTTAAAAAAAAGTATCGATTAGCCTTACAAAAAGATACTGATTAGCCTTAAAAAGAATTGATTAGGATTAAAAAAAATATTGATTAGCCTTATAAAAAAAAGTATTGATTAGCTAAATAAAGTAGCAGTTTTTCAATTTCAAAACAACACCAACAGTGGGAAATTATATGAGCAGAAGTTGGTTAATTCTCCCTTTCAACATTTTCTTATACATTTTAAAGTGCAAGATGGTTAAGACCCAAAAGAAATTAAAGACACAATGTCTTAAGTTTACAACAATAACTACTAGTAATTAATGCTTATATATCACAGTCTTTTCATATATGAAAATTAAGAAGCAACCATCTTTCATATCTACTGCTTATCGAAAAATACTCCATCTTCTAGAAACAAAACAACAACTAAATTTGGTCTCTCAATTCACTTCGCTGGAACTAAATTTGTATAAAGCAAAACGGCAGCTAAGAATGATTTCCATCAAGTTGTAGACTAAGAGACCTTAGTGAATCATATATACTCCATAAAATAAAGCACTCAAATCAGCTAGGATAAAATAAACAACTCAAATCAGTGGAACATTGAAACCATTAATTAACCATAAAACGTTACTCACAGTAACGTATTAACCATAAAACGTTACTCCTAGTAACGAATTACCCTTTAACACCGTTAACCTTTAACTTTTTTGAATAAAATAATGCATAATACGTTACTGCAAAATACATTTATTCTACTTCTGTAAATTTTTAAAAGAATATATTATTTTAGTGAATTGGCTGAAATAATGACTTACGTTGGTAAAAAATTCTGATCAGTAACAACAAACCAAAAAAGGTGTTAAAGAAATATAAAAAAATACGTGAGTTGATGTGCCCATTATAATCTTCTTTTTTTCTTGGTAGACTGGAAAAGACTTAGGAATATTAAAAAAATTCATAAGCTACATTACTTATATCAACCAGAAGTAGTGAAACTCCATTTTCTTGGTTGCCTATATCCAAAATAAGCGACTCTTTGACCAAAATAAGCTATTATTTCAGCTAATTCACCAAAATAATATATTTTTTTGAAAATTTACAGAACTAGAATAAACGTATTTCATAGTAACGTATTAGACATTATTTTATTCAAAAAATTCAACGGGTAAAAAAGTTAAAGGTTAACGGTGTTAAAGGGTGATTCGTTGCTGTAAGTAACGTTTTATGGTTAATACGATACTGTGAGTAACGACTCTAAAGAATACAAATCTGACATTGATTGATCTTAAAGTCGTAACTCGCAGTTACAACTTCAAAGCTAAAAAACGTAAATCGGTAAGAATTTCTACGAATCCGAGTGCACGAAAGAAGTTAAATCGCAAAGAATTCTTCAAATTACGAACCTTCGATCGATGTATTATAAAACTTTACCAACAATATTGATTACCCTTAAAAAAAAAGTATCGATTAGCCTTACAAAAAGATACTGATTAGCCTTAAAAAAATTGATTAGATTAAAAAATATTGATTAGCCTTATAAAAAAAAAGTATTGATTAGCTAAATAAAGTAGCAGTTTTTCAATTTCAAAACAACACCAGCAGTGGGAAATTATATGAACAAAAGTTGGCTAATTCTTCCTTTCAACATTTTCTTATACATTTTAAAGTGCAAGATGGTTAAAACCCAAAAGAAATTAAAGATACAATGTCTTAAGTTTACAACAATAACTACTAGTAATTAATGCTTATATATCACAGTCTTTTCATATATGAAAATTAAGAAGCAACCAGCTTTCATATTTACTACTTAACGAAAAATACTCCATCTTCTAGAAGCAAAACAACGTGCCTAAATTTGGTCTCTCAATTCACTTCGCTGGAACTAAATTTGTATAAAGCAAAACGGTAGCTAAGAATGGTTTCGATCAAGTTGTAGACTAAGAGACTTTAGTGAATCATATATACTCCATAAAATAAAGCACTCAAATCAGCTAGGATAAAATAAAGAACTCAAATCAGTGGAACAATTAAACCATTAATTAACCATAAAATGTTACTCACAGTAACGTATTAACCATAAAATGTTACTCACAGTAACGAATTACCCTTTAACACTATTAACCTTTAACCTTTTTGAATAAAATAATGCATAATACGTTGAGCCACGTGGAACTTAGTTCGAGGGGGGAGATTGTTGGGTGTGCGAACAAAGTACCACATACGTTTATTCTACTTCGTAAATTTTCAAAAGAATATATTATTTTGGTGAATTAACATTGTTAACCTTTAACCTTTTTGAAATAATGCCTTACTTTGGTAAAAAATTCCAAAATAAGCATATGTTCGCCATGTTTGTGGTTGTGACCATCATTAGCCAGCAACTTTGTGCATTTAGTTCTCTCTCTCTCCCTCTAGATGTGTCAAATATATGCTTTATTAGTTTCACAAATATTTGCAATCTTCAATACTAAAGTTGGAGGGAGTAAATACAACTCCCACAAGTGAGAAAATATTGCTTACTTCGTTATACGATGGGTTAGTTGACTAGACTACAACAACAACAACAACATACCCAGTGAAATCTCACAATGTGGGGTCTGGGGAGGATAAAGTGTACGCAGACCTTACCCCCACCTTGAGAGGTAGGGAGGCTGTTTCCGGAAGATCCTCAGCTCAAGAGAAAACAAGACAAAAGAGTCAACTACGGACAAATATATCAGGATAATGAGAAAAATAAGAAATAACAAGAGCGAAGAGACAACAAATATAAGCAAAAATCAAAGGGCAATAAACGAAAGAGCAAAACTACGAACACTAGTGCAAGAGAATAAGTGAGACTACCTACTAGCCTTACTAGCCTTCTATCCTAATCTGAGTCTTCCACAACCTCCTATCTAAGGTCATGTCCTCGGTAAGCTGAAACTGCGTCATGTCCTGTCTAATCACCTCTTACTAATACTTCTTCGGCCTACCTCTACCTCTCCTGAGCCGTCCATAGCCAACCTCTCACACCTCCGCACTGGGGCATCTGTGTCTCTCCTCTTCACATGCCCAAACCATCTCGCCTCTCGCTTCCCGCATCTTGTCTCCACCGATGCCAGTCCCACCTTGTCCCGGCTGTCTTCATTCCTAATCCTATCTTTCCTAGTGTGCCCACACATCCACCGCAACATTATCATTTCCCCGACTTTCATCTTCTGCACATGAGAGTTCTTGACTGACCAACATTCTGCCCTATACAACAAAGTCGGTCTAACCACCACTTTGTAGAACTTGCCCTTAAGTTTTGGTGGCACTTTCTTGTCACATAACACTCCAGAAGCGAGCCTCCATTTCATCCACCCTGCACCAATACGATGAGTGACATCATCGTCGATATCCCCATTTCCTTGTATAATAGACCTAAGGTACTTGAAACTTTCTTTCTTTTGGACGGCCTGGGTACCAAGTCTCACTTCCACGTCAGCCTCATTTGGTACACCACTGAACCTGCACTCCATGTACTCCGTCCTAGTCCTACTCAGCTTGAATCCTTTATACTCTAATGTCTGCCTCTAACCCTCTAGCTTAGCGTTAACTCCGCTACGAGTCTCGTCAATTAAGACTATGTCATCCGCAAAAAACATACACCATGGCACCTCACCTTAAATTTGTCATGTCAATCCATCGATTACCAAGGCAAATAAAAACAGGCTAAGAGCTGATCCCTGATGCAAACCATCAGAACTGGGAAGTGCTCCGAGTCTCATCCTACTGTCCTTACCCTGGTCTTGGCTCCATCATACATGTCCTTGATCACTCTAATGTATGCCACAGGTACACCTTTAGCCTCCAAGCATCTCCATAAAACCTCTCTTGGCACTCTGTCGTAAGCCTTCTCTAGGTCGATGAATACCATGTGCAAGTCCCTTTTCCGCTCCCTAAACTGCTCCACTAATCTCCTAATAATATGAACGGCTTCTGTAGTAGAGCGCCCTAGCATGAATCCAAACTAGTTCTCTGAAATAGACACGCCTCGCCTCACCCTCATCTCTACCACCCTTTCCCACACTTTCATAGTGTGGCTTAGCAAACGATACCTCTATAGTTGTTGCGCCTCCGAATGTCGCCCTTGTTCTTGTACAAAGGAATCATTGTACTCCACCTCCATTCTTCGGGCATCTTTGCCGTCTTGAAAATGACATTAAACAACCCAGTCAGCCACTCCAAGCCTGCCCTGCCTGCACACTTCCAAAATTCCCCAGGAATCTCCTCAGGTCCGGTCGCTCTTCCCCTGCGCATCCTACGAACAGTACCCTTAACCTCATCAATCCTTATACTCCTACAATACCCAAAATCGCAATGTTTCTCAGAGTACTCCAACTCTCCCAACATAATGTCGTTGTCCCCTCTTCGTTCAAGAGTTTATGGAAATACGATTGCCATCTCCGTCTAATGAGAGCTACCTCCACCAACACTTTGTCATCCTCATCCTTGATGCACTTCACTTGATCCAGATCGCGTGCCTTCCTTTCTCTCGCCTTGGCCAGCCTGAACAACTTCTTATCCCCGCCTCTATCCTCTAGTTCTGCATAAAGGCGTTCAAAAGTTGTCGTTTTTGCTGCCGAAACTGCCAACTTCGCTTCCTTTCTCGCCATTTTATACTTTTCCCTATTCGTCCGCTTCTCTTCATCATCCTTGCTGTCTGCCAGCTTCGCATATGCCTACGTCTTTGCTTCCACCTTCCCTTGGACTACTCCGGTCCACCACCAATCCCCTCGGTGCCCACCCAGGCGACCTCTCGAAACCCCCAGAACATCTCTAGCTGCTTCTCTAATGCAACTGGCCGTCCTATCCCACATACTGGTCGCGTCTCCTCTACTCTCCCATGCCCCCAAAGCCATCAATTTCTCCCCTGTCTCTTGGGCTCTAGACTATATAAGAATTTTCCATGCTCAATTCGACATTTTTGGTCTAGAAGAAACATAAATAGATTATTGAACAACCCTAGTAGCGTATATTGATTTAATAGTTTCAGCAAATTATTCCTTCGATTTGTTTGTTAGCCAGAGAATAATATCCTCCATGCAATAGTAATTCTAATATAAACTAGATGATGAAAGCCCGTGCTAGCACGGGCCTAACACAAAAAATAGTACCACACTTTTCTTTTTAGTCTGTCTAAAAAAGAATGATATATTTTTATGTTTAGAAATCATTTAACTTGAAATTTCCCGTTTTACCTTTAATGAAATGGTTTAAATCCACACAAATATCTATGACTTGTTTTAGACCACAAGTTTCAAAGATCTTTCCTTTCTTTTTTAAACTTCGTGCTTAGTCAAACTATGTCACATAAATTAGGACAAGAGAGTACCTTTTAGTAACATAATTATGAAATTTTTATTATAGAAAGTATTATAATTCAATTAATTGAAAATATCAATAAATTATTTTATTTAGTCCGCTTCTTCCATATATGACTTTTCTGGTTTGGTTCTCCAATTGAAAGATTTGAAATACACCTTCTTCTACCGAGTTTCATGTCATGGTCTCTTTCTACTCAACAACACTGAAAAGCGCTTTCATGCGTTAGCATCTGTATACGTTTGTTGACCGTTTATATTTCGCCCTCTTGATGTTATTCTTCATTATTTGTGTGACATTTATGTGTCTAAAATTAGTGCATTTTTATCTTTACCCAAAGGTATAAGTTTTAAATCTTTTGATTTTATGACTTCTTTAGCGATTTTTGTGTTCAATTTAAATCGTTATTTCTGTTTTCCTGAATTTCTCTTCTTTAAATTATCTCTAAGCGTACCATTACCATTTTCTGAACTTATTATCATTATTTAAATGTCCTTTTTTTTTTTTTTTGCAATTGTCTCCTACTTCTCGTGGACCCCACCCTAATTTTTTTTTTTTTTTTGCAACTGTCTGCTACTTCTTCACGTGGACCCACCTTAATTTTTTTTTTTTAATAACTATTATAGAAGAGTGGGTGGACGACGATCCCATGCCCAAAACCACTCTTCTATAATAGTAGAAAGTTATCATGATAGTTAGCTATTTACCCTAGACACTAGTTAGATATAGGGGTGATACAAATTTAGTTATTTTGTCTTCCTTTTTTTTTTAATTTAATAAGTTTTATTATACTAGATATATGGGTGAAAATCATTTTCATCCCCCAAGTTTGACTTAAAAATCAAACACATCCTCCTAGTTTGAACAATTGATATCATCCCCATCTCAACTTCCGACCATTGATCGATAATTGACCTGTCATAAAAAGGGTAAAATATAATTTACTAATATTTCAATTTAATAAATCCCCTCAATTAATCATATATATTTTTTTTCCTCATAATTATCATTTCTTCAAATTGGATTTGGCAAAAATGGATTATTTTATAACCAAACACTCATTTGAATTTTTTTTGGAACAAATATTCGGAAAAAAATATTATTCATGACCAAAGGCTACAAATGACATTAGTCAACGTGAGCTCATTTTTTCTTTAAACATGAGTAGTCAACGTGAACTCATGAACTAGAAATGATAATTATGAAAAGAATGTATATGGTTAATTAAGGGCATTTATTAAATTCAAATATTAGTAAATTATATTTGAGCCCTTTAATGACCGCACAACTATCGGTTAACTTACCGTTCAATGGCTGAAAGTTGAGATGGGGATGAAAATGTCAATTGTTCAAACCTGAAGGATGTGTTTGATTTTTAAGCTAAACTTAGGGGATGAAAATGATTTTCACCCCTAGATATATACATACTCACCTATTATTTATACTAAATCATGACAATTCATATGGTTTAGCGATAAACATCAAATTTACATACGTTTTTTCGATTCAATATCTCCTTATTTATTCTCGCCTCAATTTATTAACCATCATGCTAGACTAACAACTTCCATTCAATATCTCCTTTGATTTATAGTAAAAATATGAAAATGTCCACTGACGTGATCTCTTGTTTAACGACTTTATTCCGTGGTTAAGATACATTTGTATTAACTAATTATGACTAACAAAGGTCATAATTAAGATACCAGTACTCTAACTTTCAAAAATACTTATCACTATGTAAACAAATTATATACTAACAATTCTTTATTTATAGATAACGTTCAGGATCAGTAACTTAAAGAATAAAGTGATGTAATTTTTTACTTTTAGATTCCTCCTAGTCTAACCAGAGGACCTGATCAAACATGTTACTTATATAATTGACCTGAGGAAAATGAAAAACCAATTTGGCAATAACATTGAAGTATTTTGAGAGTTAGTAGATTTTCATAGTGAAACCACTATCTGAACAAGTTAGTGAATTACAACAGGGGTTAGAAATGCAGACTTGATCATAGCAGCTCTGTATTTTCCATGCATGCAATATTCAAATTGGCGAAATTCTCCCAAGATATCCAAAGCTGCACTAAATTCGATTATAAGCTCAAAATCTGGTGCTGTTCAATAATACGTCTGGTTCAAATGGATTATTCCTCTCGTTTCATTTTATGTGGCGTTATTTCTATTTTGATACACTCCAAAAAGATTGGCACGCTTTTAATAGCTCAAATCTTCGTAATTATAACATTCCTATTTAATTTGCCCTTAATAACATATCTTAGGAGTAGATATGACATATTGAAAACCAGTAAATGCTAAGGGTACTTTTGGTGTCTTATTTCTTTTTAAATTAAAACATTACTTATAAAGTGAATGGATCACAGGTTTTGAATCCATCATGATTCAGATATTTTTGACACAAGGATAGTCCTTTGGTTACCTGAAGTAGTCACTAGTCAGGACTTATAAGAATTAAAGTTTATATGGGAAAATAAAATTGTAGACATAAGGAGGAGGTAGTGTTTAAGGTTCAGGTTCCGCCGAAACCAATAACTTTGGTCCAACTCCGTATTTGTCTTAAGAAATCCATTTAATATGTCTAAATTATTATTTAGAACACAATAACTTAAAGGGTAAACATCCCGAACTCGTAAGCTTCAGGCTCTGCCTCCGTCTAGAAATTTACTTACAGTCCAATTTGAGCTCTGATCCAGGAAAGTGCAGCTTGGCAATCAGGATAAGAGGAGATATCCTGGGCATTGATATTCCAAAAGCTTCTGTCATGTCCATATGTTTAGCTTCAATACCTGGGGGAAGTTCCCAATCAAAGCTGTGAAGAAATTGAGCTAGAGCTAACTCAATATTCGCGCTAGCAAATGCAATACCAGGGCAAATTCTTCTACCAACGCCCAATGGTTTAAGCTCAAAATCTTGCCCTTTAAAATCAATGTCTTTATGAATAAATCTATCAGGATTAAATACATCAGGATTTTTCCAAGTATCTGGATCCCTTCCTAGAGCCCACGCGTTGATTAAAAACCTTGTTTTGGGAGGAATAGTATATCCCTCTATGGTAATTTCTGCAGTGGACTCTCTTGGAATTAGTAATGGACCAGGAGGATGCAACCGAAAGACTTCTTTTATGATAGCTTTGATGTAGTTCAATTGAGGCAAATGGCTTCCTGACACAAAGCTTCTATCGCCCTCAACATTTCTCACTTCTGTTTGTGCTATTTCCATTGCTTTTGGATTCATCAACAGCTCTGCCATTGCCCAATCCAATGTAATGAATGTTGAATCAGTTCCTGCAGCAAACATGTTCTGCAATTGCAGTAACAAAAGTTATGTTGCTTGTGTCTTGAATTAAGTAAATTTTAATTATGTCAGATTTTCTAGTAGGTTCGAAAAACTCATTGTCCTTGTAATTAATTTGTTCGGGAATCCTATTGTCCTTGTAGGTTTAGGAACTACTAGGAATTTATATAAAGGGGTTATAAGTGCAGATTCTTTGTTATTATTCTTCTACTTTATAGTGGAAAACTCTCTCTGCCTCTGCCACGAGGACCTACCTTGACCGAACCTCGTTAAATCCTTGTGTTATTTTCCTTCTCTATTTGTTTTGTGTGTGATTGTGTGCTAGTTAACCTACGATCTTCTGCAACAAGTTACAACTTGAGTTTTTTCTCTCTTACAGATAGCTGAACCTAAAGCTACTAAAGCATGAATCTATGAAAACAATACTAAACATGAATCTATGAAAACGATACTAAGGACTTTCCTATGTGTTTTTAAAGAAACCCATTTTCACTTACCGAGATGACTGCTTTAACATTTTCCATTGTAATAGGTGCTTCAAGATCTGCTTTCTGCTGTACTTCAAGTAAAACATCGACAATATCCTTATGATCTTTCTCATTTCCAGATCTAATGTGATCCTCCACTATCTCATCAAGAAGCTGATCAAAGCGACTGGAGGTGTCTTCTAGTCTCGATTTCAATCCTGTTAGTCTCTGTATAATACATTCAATCGAAGGAAAAAAATCTCCAATGCTTAATCCGCCGAGAAGTTCCTGGAATTCATCAAGCAACTTATGAAACCCGTGACGTTCATAATCTCCACCTTCTGTGAAAATCTTCCCAAAAGCAACACGACAAATGACATCGTTTGCATAAAGAGCTAGTGTTTTACTTAAGTTTGTGGTGCCAGGGTATGATTCTGTAATCCGATGTACAAGACGAGCAACTTCCTCTTCTCTAATGAGAGAAAAGGATTGCACTCGCTTCGTGCTAAGTAGCTCGAGTATGCAAATTTTACGCATCTGTCTCCGGTAAGAACCACATGGTGCAAAGCCAATGTCAGTGCCAATTGTATAATAGTTGTTTGGCTGAATATATCTGAGGCCGACTTGCGAAAGCAAGATCATGAGTCCTGATTACTTCTTTTGTTATGCTTGCAGATGACAATACTATTGTTGGTATTTCGCCGAGTTTTAGGTACATGATGGGGCCTAAATTCTTTGCAAGGCAGTGCAGGGACTTGTGAGGTGCGTTTCCTAGTTGATGAAGGTTGCCAATAATGGGTAACTTTGGAGGGCTTGGGGGGAGTTTGGTATATCTTTTCTTGTTTTTATTAAAGAGGAACCTCAGAACAAGTAGCAGGAAGATTGATGCTAAGACTAATGGTTGAAAGTTTGCCTCAGGCTGTTGGAGAAAAGACATTGAAGCTTCAGAAAAGTTTACAGTTGATTTTCATTTGTGCTGTGATACTCTTACATAACCTGATTGGCTAAACTTCAAAAATCTGTTTATTTTAAAAAGTATTTTATTGTTAATGAAGGAAAACACACAATCCACAAGAACATGCAGTTCTTTCAAGATTCTCCAATATTTATTTCACTAATCGACAGTATAATCACTTGTATAAAACACTAACTATACTGTATAAATTCACAGTCTAAGTCGTACGTGAGTTACAGAGAAGAAGATTGCTCCATGAACAACGCAGGAATCTTCCACGGAAGTTTTTTGCCACAAAGAAGAGAGTTTTTTTCTTGTAGTCGTTAGAGGGGAAAAAAGTGTGTGTTTCTCCTACAGAAACATTCTTATATCATTTCAATCCTGAAAGGATACAACCGTTCAATAAAATTCCTAACAGTTGTGTCTTTTCTCTTTATTTATTTAATAATAGTGTATAACTCATTATATATTTACTTATATGGACATGAATCCGGGTTGACCCACATGGGTGGCCCAAATCCAATTGCCAACAATTAAGAATACTTTCTGAAAAAGTATGTTTAGAGAATAACAGTTTGTGGTTGACTAATCATGTTTGGAGAATAACAGTTTGTGGTTGACCAATCAATTCGGAAAGTACTTTGGCCAATGTTAGAGCAGCAACTTGTGCTTGATCAACATTCCAAAAATACATCGGGGAAAGGTTAATTTTTTCAGCTGCTTGAAGACAACTTCTACCTAAAAATTTGGCCGAACACCTCAACTCTCTAAGAATAAGTAATTTTTCGAATAAAACTACGGAAAAGGCTCAAATATGTCATCCAACTATCGGAAATGGCTCATTTATGCCACTCATCAATAGTTTGGCTCATTTATGCCATCGAACTATAGGAAATGGCTCATTTATGCCATCGAACTATAGGAAATGACTCATTTATGCCACTCATCAATAGTTTGACTCATTTATGCCAAGTTACCAAAATGAATCATCCATGCCATTTTTTATTAACGCCGATTTTATAATACGTATATGACACGTGGCCTCCAATTAGAGGTCTACGTCGTTTAATTAAACCAAACCCAATTTTAAATACCAAATTAATAAAATAAGATCCATACACCTTACCCACCCAAATCTAGTTGGAGGCCACGTGTCATACATGGTAGTGTAAAACCGCTTTAATGAAATATGGCATGGATGAGTCATTTTTATTAATGGGCGATGGCATAAATGAGTCAAACTATTGATGAGTGGCATAAATGAGCCATTTCTTATAGTTTGATGACATAAATTATTTATTTCGATGGCATAAATGAGCCCAAACTTTCATTGACGAGTGGGCATAAATGAGCCATTTCCGATAGTTGGATATAGCCTTTTAAGAAAACGGTTTTGGCTTCTCCAAAGTTAGGTCAAACAAACTGATAATTAGCTTGCACAGTTAATTGGACCTTGAGTCTGACTTCTTCACTGGTGATATCGATGCCAAACACATGCATGTATTGATAAATGTGATGCTCAGTCCACTAATAATCTCCTTCTTGGCATCTTCAAAATCAGTGTTTTAAAAGGCGTTTTTGGGGCGAGGCCCCAGGCTTGCCCTGGGGCGAGGAGAACCAAAAATGCATCGAGGTGTACAGGCGGGGCGTAAGTATCTTGGAGCATAAGCCCCAACATTTGGGGTGTTCATTTGGGGCGTAAGCCCCAGGAACTTTTACAAATTTGAGCCAAAATTGCTTAATATTTTTGAAAAAAAGAAGTTAAATATCCAGTAATTAACTCATAGTAAATTCTCAAACTAAATATCTCAAAAAGTCAAAAAAAATTTATAATCGTTTATCCTAATTTCATAAGCTTTTGTCATTGTTGTTTACGGAGTAACATATACACTTTATACCTTTATATGCAAAGTAAACTACAAAGCAAATAGTTTTGTCCTCCAATTCTTACTATCTTCCATGTTTGCATTTTCCTTCTTTATGCTTTATTTTCTTCAAAATTATCTTAGCATTCTTCAATTTATCTTTTTCAAGATAGTTTTTATTTTAGAATTTCTTTTGATATCACTCGAGTTTAGATAATGTTTTGAAGACTCTACTCTGACTATTTGTATTATAATGAGTATTAATTTGTATCTAGTTTTAGGTTTTAAAATAATAACTTTATATTATTGTCAATTTTATCTTTAAGTTATTAGGATAGAGTATCGTTTTGTCAACTCTAATTATGTTTCGTCATAGTCATGTTATTGTGTAATGCATCTTTACATTCACTTTTTCAAGATTTTTTTAATAGTTCATGCTTATGTTAGCATGTTAATGTTAATAATAAATATATACATTTTTATACTAACTCTTTTTTTATTTATATAATTTTAATATATTTTTACTTATATTTTATTTTATTAATTTAGAAAATATTAAAAATTAAGTACCCATGGGGCTTACGCCCCGTGCCTCGGGGCTTACGCCTGGGCGAGGCATATATAAAACGCCTCGCCTTACGCCCGCCCCTTTTAAAACACTGTTCAAAATATGGTATTTTACATAAATTTCTGTAAAGGTGTTGGTATTTCTATTATTTAAATGTGTTGTGAGTACTTCACTGAATTTATTTAGTCCTTAGTTGGCTATTTGCCCAAATATGATATTTTACAGGTACAGTTTTCCAGTTGTTGTTTCAGAACATTGTAGCCCCTTAATAAAATGGAACCCCAAAGATACTGCTAAGAAATTAAGCTTAATTTTTAAATGTAAAAAGGACTTAGATTTTGAAGTAAGCTCCCTTACTTTACAGTCTAGATTTGGCATATTAAGCCCATGGTGTGTATTTAATCTTTACTTGTTTATTTACATTCTTCAGTTGAGATTCCTACCTCAAAAGAGAGAAATGGAACCTTTGCCTGCCAAACCAAAGTACTATAATATAATTTTGAAGGGTAAACTAGAAAAATGAAAGAAAGCTCGTCTGAATGGGGGCTCAAATCTGATTAGCATTTCTTCGCTCTATAGATTATTATGGTTTTTTGTCTCTTATCCCGTTGTAACAGTCAATAAATTTGAAAATGATACTTAATAGTAAAAAACATTAAGTTATGAAATATTACCTCCGTTCACTTTTACTTGTTCAGTATTCTAAAATATATTTTTACTTTTACTTATCATTTTTAGCATATAAAAAAAATCAATTTCTTTTTTTCTGTTTTACCCATGATATTAATTACTCATTTCAAACTATTTTTCAAGTTTATTAAAAATATGCACCAATTAATATGTATATCATGATATATTATGCACTTCATTTATTGTTTCTTGAGGGATGTGGAAGTCCATAATGGACAAATAAAAATGAGGTAGAAAACATTTTTTGACTTGGCCAGTCTCATACAGTGATTTTTGGGAATTTGGATCCAGCCTAACAAATGCACACGCACAGACACACTAAAAGGAGTTTATGGGGCAAAAACAACATACCCAATATAATTTCACAAGGTGATATCTGGAGAAGATATAGTGTACGTAGACCTTACCCTTATCTTGGGAGGTAGAAAGGCTGTTTCCAAAGTTTTTGGCGAGGCATGTTTTAGAATAGACTGTAAGTTTTATGTACTGATAGTGTAAACATCATATTATTTAAAGAAATACAGGTATTTACACACTCTTACAAGCATAGTTTGTAACCTTGAAAAAGTGGAAAGCAGAAAACAATCATCTCTATAGGTCAAAATCACTGATAAAACTTTTACGCAACTCCGTACAACTCAAAACTCTCTAAAATATTCTCACCATCTTCTTTACTCAATTGAATAAGACAGAAGGGGAAAAAGAAATGAAAGAAAGAAAATACTCAACTAGTTAGCCAACTAAGCCAAGTGTTGTAGTTATATCTACGAATGCTACGTAGCTAAGAGGCCAACTGATAAAAAAAATAAAGAGACGATATAGTTGAGCGAAAACAGCAACAAAAAGAAAACTCTAAACAAACTTGGCGTGGTGTGCCAAACCCGTTGACTTTTGATTTTATCCGGAGTTCACTATTTAATCTCATTAAATTAACCTCGGCAATATATTTTCACTAAGATAATAAATGCAATAAATTACACACATATGTGTTGCGCATGAGCGCATCAAATGTTTTTATCACTTCACCGTATGATAAAATTATATGTACAGTCAAACCTCTCTATAACAGCATTATTGGGTCCGAAATTTTTCAGCTATTATAGAGAATAGTTGTTATAAACCTATAATAAAATTGACATTTAAATAATATTTCACTGTTATAGGCAAAAAAGATGCATAAAATCTAATTTTCATTTTTAATTGCCAAATTCTAAGCTTAATCACACTTTGTATAACGAAGAAAAATCATTTAATGATGCAAATATATATATTAGTATAATTTTTTTTTGTTGTTGTTGTTGTAATAGTGTATTAAATTATCGAATATTTTGTCGAAGTCTCTACACTTATTATTGGTAATCATGGGTATTCTATTTTTTTTTAAAGATGGTTAATTATTATATTACCAAAAAAAGAAGATAGTTGTTATATGGGGGTAAATTTTACAAAGAGCGTATTGTTATAAAGTTGGTTGTTCTTTGTTATAGGTGAAATGTTGTTATAAAGAAATAAAAAATCAATTTTTTTTAAAAAATTGGTTGTTATAGAGAGGTGTTGTTATATGCGGCGTCTTTAGTTATAGAGAGGTCAAACTGTATACTCACTTTAATTTGTAATTCTTATAATTGAATTATTTGCTTTAATATAATACTGAATAGGAACAAATATTCTTCTCTTCGTTTCTTGTCTCTTTCTCAAATCAATATTACATCTAAAATATAACTCTATCTACTCTTCCATTGTCACAATAATAGGAAATTTGTTTAAATATATCCTTTACCCTACATGATTTAAGATACAAGGATCAAAATCATTTACTTCACTAATTTTTCACCACAACTCATAAAATAAATTAAAAAAATTACGCATCTCGAAACGTCTTAAAAGTACTACTAGTAGAATACAACTTCTTACGATCCAAAAGATACAAAAAGCATTTGACTAATACTCTCATTTAAGAAAACAATAATTTGATGTTAAATGACGATACTCCCTTAGTCCATTTTTACTTGTACTTGGCACGCCTGCTAATTAAGGGGCCAAAAACTAGAATGAACATTTTACTATATTATCCCTAATTATTGCTAAATAACTTAACGATTGAAATCAATAAAAAATACTTTCACCACTAAAAAACAGTCGAAAATCAATGGACAAAATCAACCTCCCACGTCAGTTTTTCCAATGAAACCGATGGAAAATCGACGCAACACAGTCCATCGGTTTTCATAGCGTCGCTTTTTGAAAACTGACGGGCTGCGTCGATTTTTTATTTTTTAAATTTAAAAATAAATAATATATTTTTATTAAAAATGTATTTCGCGTTGGTTATTTATTTAATTTATAATTTTTTTAAAAAAATCGACGCAGTCCGTCAGTTTTCTGGAAATTATTAGAAAACCAACGGACTACGTCGGTTTTCTAGATAAAAACCAGCAGCTAATTGTTGCAGCCACACCTGCATAAAAACAGCACCAAACCAGCACAATAAAACCTGCTCAAAACCAGCACTAAGATGCTCCAAATCAATTGTAAAAGAGCTACAACACATAAAATCACCCTAAGTAACAATCAAACACATCAAACACTATCTAAACACATCAAATACGATCTAAATAGACCATCAAAGTTCAAAATATTCAAATGTCCCACCAAAATTACCATTAACTAGTTCTACGTAGTTTTAACATAAGTCCATACAACATAAAACATAAGTCCATTATGAAATCCCAACTAATGCAACTCTTCATCCGGTGTCGGGGCTACGTATTCACCGTCCTCATCATTTTTATCATCTTCTAGGTCGGAGGGGAAAGTAGGGCGGGGGGGGGGGGGGGGGGGGGAGAAGGGAACACACCAAATCGTCCACATGCAATGTGGCTTTTAACTTGTGCCTTGAGCGATTCAAGGTTCGCTTTCATCGCCTTAATTTCCGCAACTCTTTATGCCTCGGTTTGCGCTAATTTCTGATTAAGTACTTCGATTTCTTTGTGCCATAATTGCGACCTAAACACCATCAACTCCTTCAGCTTGTTGAGAAGACCGTTCACCTCGCAATCCTGACCGAAGGCGACTTAAGTTGTTCCTTGGCCCTAGACCATAGGCTCTACCCTTTTGCAATCCCCCAACTGCTCTACAACAAAAGTCTACCTCTAATTCCGGTGGAGAACGGCTCGACTGGTCAGGCTGAGTTTAGTTGTACTGCTCTACTTCTTGCATAAATGGATTCTGTATATTTAAAAATGAAAGTTAGTATATAATGAATATATCATAATTAGACTTATATAATTACTTAAATAATAAAATTATCACTTACATGAGAATTCCGAGCCATGTTCTCAACCCATTCGATCGGATCTGACTCTGACTTCTTCTTTTTGTGTAGGTCTTTGGGAATAGCTCATCCTGAGTCGGCATCTGTCCCGTATCCTTTTTTTACAAAAAAAGTTAATGATAGAATTAATAACTCAATAATGACATATTGATCGTAGGTAACTTTAAAAGTATAAAACTACTAATTACCATTGTCCTAGCCACATGGCCCTGACTTTTTGCACCTGCAGTGTGCAAAGAGCCACCTTTCTGGGACGCACGGGCAGTCTTTGCCTGCTCAAAGTCGGCGATAAACTCAGGAGTTCGCCAATATGCCTTAAGTTGCTCCCACTGTCCGTCGGTTATCCACTGGGGCTTCTTCATATGCTTTCTAGCCGTCGAAAACCAGTCAAACAACCTTGCACTCCCTTTCTTCTCAAAGTTCACAGCAACCCTTTCATTGTGTGTTGGATCCCATCTACATAACATCTACAAATCAAATGGCTAATGTTAGATGTTATATATAAAACTAAATTCAAGTTATGAAATGTATAATAAGATGCATACGTTAAACTCTTTAAATACAGCCTGTCGAGTATCATATGGAATTTCACCGCATGTAGTATAAAATCGATCGTCATAAAGCCTCCGAACAACATCCAGTATGGCTTTTGTAGTTTCATGATCTGGATAGTACCTGCAGTTAAAAATTCTAACACATATAAGATTAAGATGAAAAAAACTTTAGAAAAAATTTAATAAAAGACAATCTTATCCAGCTCCCTTAGGCACGATGTAAACTCGACCCATCGAATCTGTTTCTCCCGACGGTAGACCATGATCTTCCGGTGCCAGTGCCAGTGCCAATGCCAATGCAGGAGGACAGGTCTGAGCCTGGCCCAGAGCTGGTGTGGATGGCTATGACTCAGTCTCAGATTTGTTATCTCCAAGGCGCAACGTCCCATGTCGGTTTTGGTGTAAAAAATTTGGCGAAATTATAAGCACAATTTCAGCGAAAAAACCGACGTGGTCCGTTGGATTTTTAATAAAAAACTAAAAAATAACTAGAACGAAAAAAAAACTACGAATTGCATCGGTTTTCCGTCGGTTTGTTGAAGTGACACAGTCCGTCTGTTTTATTTCTATCGATTTTTTACAGTTTTTTAGTAGTATTTAAAAGTTGTGCAGTCACTAAAAATTCTTAAATTTTCCAACTCAATAATTAATAATAAAGGTAAACTAGGTATGAAATGGTAAACTATCTCCTGATTTTTAAACTAGATAAGTAAAAATGGACAAGAGGGAATACGTGAAATTATTACTGTAAGGGGTCGTTTGGTGCATAGTATAGGCTGAGATATGCCAACACTAATTTTTTGTACCCAATTTGATAGGAGGTATAAATTTATCCTGGATAAATTTATACCTCCTACCAAATACGGTACAAAATGAAGCATAATCTCACAGGTGGGATATCCCACCTTATCCCACTAAGGTTGGGATAATTTTATCCCATCTGGAAGACGGGATAAAATAATCCCAAAAGGTGGGATAAATTAGTCCCGGGACTATTTTGGCTGCCTACCAAACGACCACTAGTATATAATCCTGGGACTATTTTGGCTACCTACCAAACGACCACTAGTATTATTATTTAGGCAGTCAAATATTTTTTTATTTGTCGACACGTCTTGTTATTCAAACTTGTGTAATGTATTCTGCTGATTCATTTGGTATTGTGACATATACAGTCAAACCTCTCTATAACAACATCGTTGAGTCCGAAATTTTTTAGCTGTTATAGAGAATGGCTATTATACACCTATTACAGCATTGATATTTAAATAATATTTCGCTGTTACAGGCAAAAAAGATGCATAAAATTTAGTTTTTATTTTTAATTGCCAAATTTTAAGTTTAATCACACTTTGTATAATGAAAGAAAATCATTTGATGATGAAAATATATATATTCATATAATATTTTTTGTTGTAATAGTGTATTAAATGATCAAATATTTGATCAAAATCTCTATACTTAATTATTAGTAATCATAAATATTTTATTTTTATAAAGATAGTTAATTATTATATTATCATAAAAAGAAAATAGCTGTTATACGAGGAATAATTTACAAAAATGAAGGCGTGCTAGACTGCTAGTAGAAAATATTTTAAAAAAATTCTTTAAATTATCCTAAAGCTGAAGTGATGTGACTCTTGTGTCCCCTTGATCGAGATGCGTTCGACATTTTTGTGTCGGGCTTGAGTTCGCATGACAGCATAGTAAATGACCCTAACAAACCCCAACTTCACGCCACACAAATTTGACCCAAATTTATGTAAAAATTATCATAATTTTTATTGTATAATTTTAAATTAAGATAAATTTTGAGAAGAAAAGGTAAAAATAATATTAAATAAATATAAATTATTAAATTTGACCTAAAAAATTTACTGTATTTGCGCCATTGTGGCCAAAAGACCTTTTTTGTTCTTTATACGTTTCACCTCCTTTATTTTGCTTACATAAATAATATGTTGTTAACTACTGGTTTGGTGGAACAGATAGTCTTCTAGCAATACTGCCTGTATCCCAATTTTGAGACGATCATTGTTTTGGGAATAGTTAATTACGCAATTTCAGATTGATCCAAATTGAATTGTGCTAGGTTTTGGATTCCTTTTTCAATTAATAGGAATGCAGCAGGATTCAGCGTCGGAACAGGAACCGGACGATTCTGAATCTGAACCTGAGTTTGTCGAGCTCGATCCCACTGCCAGATACGGCCGGGTTTCTTTCTTTCTTTCTTTACCCTTTTTTGGCTGCCTTGTATCTTATGCAGTGTCTGGAATACATTTTCAAATTGCTTAGTGGCCTTATTCTGCTTTGTTAATATGATGTGACTGAAATATGTAGTGTGAAAAATATTAAAGTAACTAGTTAATTTGCCAGCGCTTCGTGCGATCATAAAATACATTTTTAAATTCATGAATTATATAATTGATACAGAAGAGAGAGAGTTTTAAGCACAATGATAAAAAAGAACTTGATATTGAGAAAAAAATTCATCGTATCGAAGTTAAATTTAATGAATCAGAAAGCTTGAAAGTATTGAAAATTATACATAAATGGAATAGTGTGAAATGATTTTGGAAGTCTCAAATGGAAAAAGAATCATATAAATTGGGACAAAGGGAGTATTTCTTTTTGTATTTTCCTTGTTCCCTGGTTCTGTTTTTCCGATGTTGTATTCTTTCTGACTGCTTTGCTATTACTGTTGTCACATAGCTGGCTAATTTTCGTTAGGTTGGTGTGTATTTGATTAGCTATTACATATATTTGATTCTGCATTGTAACTATGGAGTTGATTGTCTTGTTATGTGCAGTACAAAGAGGTTTTGGGAAAAGGAGCTTTCAAGAAAGTGTATCCTTTATTGATTGCCTTCATGTGCATAATGCTACGCTGCCATTTCATTTCGTTGACGTATTTGACGGGATAAGGAATATAAGATGTTAATTTGAATGGTACTCCTTTTGTTTCAATTTATGCGCTTGTCGGGCATGGATTTTGAGGGGAAAAAAGGATTTTTGGAACTAGTGAGTCTTAAACATGTCATGAGATTTATATGGCTATAAAAATATAGAAAATGAGAAGTTTACGTTAGATTGTTTCCAAGTATGGAAATGTGCCATTTTTTCTGAAACACAGTGATAAGGAATTAGTTGCCACATTAAATGAAACAGAGGGAGTATACCAGTAGTAATGGAAGAAAATATTACAGTAATAGTTGAAAAGTTAGATTAATTGAGAGAACATTAATGAATGTTGTCAAGTGCTACTCTTGTCCATTCTTGACTTACTATCGGTAATATAGTTACCGAGCATTTGATGAATTGGAGGGGATTGAAGTAGCTTGGAACCAGGTTAAAGTGGCTGATCTCTTGAGGAATTCTGTGGACTTGGAGCGTCTGTATTCTGAAGTTCATTTGCTTAAAACCCTCAAGCACAAGAATATCATAAAATTCTACCACTCGTGGGTTGACTCAAAGAATGAGAATATCAACATCATTACTGAAATTTTCACTTCTGGGACTTTAAGACAGTATGGCAATGTGTTTTTTTTTTCTTCTCCTACTATTCATATCTTTGAAATATTGAATTATGGACTACTCTTTCTGTATGCTCGTGAAGGTACCGTAAAAAACATAAGAAGGTTGATGTGAGAGCACTTAAGAATTGGTCTAGGCAGATATTGGAGGGTCTCTCATATCTACACGGTCATGACCCTCCAATTATTCATCGCGATCTTAAGTGTGATAACATTTTTATCAATGGTAACCAAGGGGAGGTTAAGATTGGTGACTTGGGACTCGCTGCAATTCTTTGCAAGGCCCGTGCTGCTCATAGTGTCATTGGTGAGGTCCTACTCTGCTTTTCTAGTTTTTGTGACTATCCTCAAGGTTTCAGTTGGCTGTTCATTGGCGGTATAGATGGTTCTGAAAAATGCAATTCTATATTTGATCTCAGGTACACCAGAATTCATGGCGCCAGAACTTTATGAAGAGGAATACAATGAGCTAGTAGATATCTATGCCTTTGGTATGTGTCTGCTGGAGCTTGTGACTTTTGAGTATCCTTATGTTGAGTGTGCCAACGCTGCTCAAATATATAAGAAAGTGACAGCAGTAAGAATTTATGTCTTTCTTCTTTCTTTTTGTTGTTGTCCTTCAAGCTATGTAACATGTTATTGTATGTTCACAATTGTTGATAGAGATATTTCTTGGGATCAATGCTGTGAAGCAGCAAAAGTGATGGAAAATGTTCTAATTGAGAGTTGTAATTAGGTTAAAAATTGTATATATCCTTGCATTGCATAACTTAGGCTTCAATCCTTGAGGAACGATGACACATCTATGGTCTTACATGATTGTTCCTTTACTAAGCACTAGGTAATTATCCATTGGTATCTCCATGTGCAAAGAGTGTCATACAAATTGGGAAAACAAGAAAATATAAAAATTATAATATAAATGCCAATCCCTAAACTTGGTTTATTTGTCTAGAGTGCTTTGTCAACATTAAGAATCACTGGCCCCTCCTCTTCCCGGGGACAATCTTGAAAGGACTTTCAGTACTTTCCGATTATCAGTTTACCTCCAAATACCGTCCTCACCTTAGGATTTGTATCTGAATGTCAATTTCTTTCTTTAGAATTGCTCCTGTTGCAACATCAACCACCTTACTCCAACTGAAATCTTGTCAAGCACACTCTTTTTTCCTGTCTAATAAGTAAATCCTTTTTATTCTCTTAGTACTAATTCAGCATTATCTATTATCTAATCAGGTCTTCTATCTTGAATAATGTGGTATGTACCTTGATGTATCACAAATGCATTGTATTGTCAGGTTATTTTAGTGAAGATGAACAAAATATTCGAGTCCAATCAATCTGTGGACTTGTGTGAAATTTCATTGTGATTATTACGTGCATGGTTCCTATTGTTTGTTTCATTTATTGGAATCATGTGTCGTTGACAAGAAATAGATATGACATGACTCATGGCTAAAGAGAAAGGAGCAAGGCTGA
The DNA here is from genome assembly GCF_029784015.1 of Lycium ferocissimum. Taxonomy (NCBI): domain Eukaryota; kingdom Viridiplantae; phylum Streptophyta; class Magnoliopsida; order Solanales; family Solanaceae; genus Lycium; species Lycium ferocissimum. The sequence goes on along the minus strand of NC_081345.1, from coordinate 34,228,235 downwards.
TCAAATGGGGGCTTAATTGTTTGATGTGCACTAAACTTAAACTAAAGTTAAACATGCTAACGATCAATTTTTCCAACGATGAATGGAGATCTTGATCTAGATCCCCTGGCTAGCATGGCGTTGAAGGTGTTAAAATGAGTTTCAGCAACACACACAATATTTTAAGTGGTAATGAGAGCAGTGGTTGTTTGACTGAAGAAATAGCAACAGAGATACTCCAGTAAGATCATGAGGGGGTAGTGAGGGTGCCAGGATGGTACTGTGACAGGAAATGAGCTTTGCTGTTGAAGGTGTTAAAATAACTTCCAACACCTAAGGCGGTAAGTAGTACTAATTATCAGTAGTTGTCTGGTTGACGGATTAGTGAGAGACTTATAAAGGTGGTAGTGAAACGAGGGAAGAAAAGGTTGTGGTTGGATTTAGAGTGTATTGGTGTTGGAGATAATTTACCAGAAAAGGGAAGAAGCATATTGAAATGGCTAGGTTTTGGTGATGTATAGCTCTCCTCTCTCTCAGGGGAGCAGGAGGTACTCAAAGTAGCAGCACTTCGCACATCACTTACCTCCATTCCATATGTGTTCGTTTTGCGTCATGACATGTTTTCCAGTTGTTTTCAAGGGGAAATATCTTCCCATCACTACCTGCTGCATTTTGAGCACTATATTATATCAAAGTGATATGAGACCCACTTCACTCCTTGTCAAATCTCAAATTATCACTATCAAACATTAGCCTCTACTTGTGGGGCTTACTTTTTAGTTGGCATGCTGTTTAATTTCAACTCTTTTTTAATGTTGTGCCAGGTCAAGATGAGACTATTTAACGGGATTGAGGGAGTGCCTTATTTTATTATATTAGATCATTACTCAAACAAATCCATGAGCCTTAATACAAAATCGGCATAAACCTTATTTTTGTGGTGGAGGGGTTGGGGGGTTGGGGTTGCTCTATTGAGTGGAAAGAGGAAGGGGGAGCTTGGTATATCCTATATATTGTGTGATATTCTTTAACTTTCTGCAACTCTATTTTTATATCTTTCTTAATTTCATCTTACATACTACATGGCTAAGATTCTGATTTTACCAATTGCACCTATGAAGGGAATTAAGCCTGCCTCATTGGCAAAAGTGAAGGATCCAAGTGTTAAAACCTTCATAGAAAAATGTATCGCGGAAGCTTCTGAGCGATTGCCTGCTAAGGAACTATTGATGCACCCCTTTCTCCTTTCAGATGAGGATTCTGGAAACGTAGGTCGGTCTTTGAGCTTCAATTCCAGACATGCAGGTAACACGTGAACACACCTTTTTTAAAATGTCACTTAATTATTGACTTTTGTGGGATCTTTACAGATATAAGTGATGATCACTCAGATAGTGGAAAAAGTACAAAGGACCCTTTGCCCGAGGGAGGGAGAGATTTCACAGTGCAGGGCCAAAGGAAGGACCTAAATACAGTATTTCTGAAACTTCGAATAACTGATTCAACAGGTTATTGTTTCCTCCTTGTTTCTTTTGTCAAGTTCAGATGCATCTCTGAATTAGTTGTATAACAGTTAAACTGTGGTATCAGGTCATATTAGGAACATTCACTTCCCCTTTGATATTGAAGTTGATACGGCTAATGCTGTTGCTAGTGAAATGGTCGAAGAGCTGGACCTGACAGATCAGGATGTTTCAGCAATAGCAGAAATGATTGATTCTGAAATTCGGTCATACATCCCAGATTGGGCACCAAGAGAAAACTCTAATCACATTACTGATGAAGTTGCTTCCGATAGCTGTACTTCTGGAGTCCGAGATGGTGTTTCCCCCTTAACAATTGATCCTGCTCATTCGGGCAGTCTTGTGTTGGAAAGACTTCCTTCAGGTAGAACGTACTGGTCTGATTCACCAAAAACGGCCAGTAATGCCAGCTCTCCACTCAGACCAGGGCCTTCAAACACGTCACAGACCAATTCACCAACTCGTGAAAGTAGCTGGACAGAAGAAAATGAAGAATCACATGTCATCCTGAGAGAGGGACACGAAGATTATGAAACTGAGGCTTACATGGATGATGATGCCGGTGTTCACCATGATTCTGACTTTTGTGACAATGATCATTCTGCGGATTCTAGTTATGCAAGCAGGCCTCATTCATCAGAGGAAAGAAATAACATCATCAGCAACAACTACTCAGCTGATATCAGACAAATCGCTGAGGAACTCGAGAAGCTGCATGATCAGCAGCAAAAGGAGCTAAATGATCTCAAGAAGAAACATCACTCAGTTATCTCAGATCTTCTAAGCAAGCTTCCTCCTGAGGTCCGTGGCATTTATGGTCACAAAATATCTTCCCATAATGGTTGCTGCTCTACTTGTCCTGAAGACTCAAGTTCCTCTTTAAAGATGTAAGTTGCTGAACCGTGAGTAATTCTCTGATTGTACCAACGACCTGACTTACCCTGAAAGGTTTCAGAAATATTCCTGAATGCTGAAATTTTTTATTGTTGCTGACAACGGTCACGTGCAAAATTGAGAAACTAGAGGGGATAAGCATGGACCTATCTTTAGATGCAGATTCAGCTCTGTCAATGTTAATCAGTTCAGGGTCAGGAATTGAGGTAATATTGAAAGAGGAGACAGGGAAGTCATTCATCGGAGATTGGTGGCTCCATTTGCTTTCTAAGTTACTGTTTAAAGAGATACAAGTTTCTCATTCGCACGAGTATGTACGATGCAGTGCAGCTAAAAACAGGTCCTTGAATTGCATGGAATGTATACTTGTACATATTTACCTGAGTATTTAGCTTTTGGCAATTGGTTGATATTATGCCAGTTAATATATACCAATGCAAGTTTCTTTGAATTTATCGTTGGTGGTCGTTAAATCTGTAAAGAAATAACATTATTTGAATAATTGTACTGTTTGCCGTTGTCTGAGTTTAAATATCTATAAATTATTCCAATTTAGATGCCAGAATTTTGTCTACTCTCATTTTTATCTTATTCTTCCCTGAGAGCTAAACATGTAGCGTGTATTTTCTGTCTTACGTTTACCTATTCTAAAGCTTTTCTATCTATTAGTGTTTCTATGTGGTACTAACTTTTGATTGATTCTCTCAGTCATTTTTATCAATTAACCCGCTATCATCAGGTAAATGACAAACACCATAGAACCTTATCCTATGGGCTCGATTTAGATCATTGGTGTATAGTCACAGTTATCATAAAGTTTTATTTACTCTTATTGTTCTCACACTTTTAGCCTACTTACGATTTCTGTATATTTACTATGAACACTTTATTCTTCTTTTCTAAGCACACGTTACCATATTTTTTTTGGCAACCTATTGTGATTTTCTTTGGGTCAATAAATATCATGGAAAATTTTCTTTTCCTCTCTGCATGAATTTCTGGCAATCTTTACCGCAAAAATATAAAGGTTGTTGCAGATTTAGCATGTATGATAATCATTAAAAAATGAGCTCTTACTTGAGGGAGAAAAAAAATTACTTTGAAACATAACAAATTTCACAGGTGTTTGGATATAAACTGGTTAATATTTAAAAGAACATGGTAGTTAAAGTTAAATTGAAAAGAGTAGGTGAATTGTGCCTGAACAGGAAAACACAGTTAAAGTTTTGTGAGTAAAAGCTTCTAAAATTTGTTTTTTCAAACTTACAAATTTTATATTCAAGTTGAATGTTGAAATAATGGGCTAGTTTAATAAATAAAACATAAAATTGCACGTTTTCTCCTTAAATGGGCTGGTCTTTAATTTTTGCTCTTTAGCATGCCTTAGAAACCGAAGTCATGGCAGGACATAACTTGTGAAAGATTATAATACGAAAATATAAATTATGCCCGTGAATGTTTATTTTTGGTTATGAGGGGCATAAATTAATACCAGCCCAAAATAAGGGAAAAATTGCAAATGACCCTAAATAAAGTTTATACGAAGTAATTACCAAATATTATTTTGAAATTTTAGAAACAAAATCTATAAACAAATTGCTTCACAGAAATCCCATACCCCTAATCCCCAATGTTGCAAGTTGCAGCCCACTATTGTGTCAGTATATCATCCAAGAAAGGTCCCCCAAATGGCTAATATATGAGAGGCCCTCTTGCTTCCTCCTCATTATCTTTATCCTTCTCCTCCTATAATTCTTTCCACCACAATCCTCACTTCCCCTCTTTCACTTTCTTCTCCAAAACAATCCCATTTTCAGGCAAAAAAAAGCTTCCATGGCTTCAATTTCAGCAGCTTCTGCCACAGCTGCAACAAAACTTGTCTACCCTTCTTCAGGTAGCAGTACTAGCAGTGCTTCTATTCTTCCTTCAAACTCAACAAAATCCCCTAAACTTATCCTTTCATCTTCTTTTACCCCAACACTTTTCCTCAACTCACCAACCACCACCCCTTCTTCTTCATCCGTCCGTCAACACAGGTTCACTGTCCGTGCAGCACGTGGCAAATTCGAAAGAAAGAAACCCCATGTTAACATTGGTACAATTGGCCATGTTGACCATGGTAAAACCACTCTAACAGCTGCATTGACCATGGCGCTTGCCTCTTTAGGTGGCTCTGCCCCGAAAAAATACGATGAAATTGATGCTGCCCCTGAAGAAAGAGCTCGTGGTATTACTATTAACACTGCCACTGTGGAATATGAAACAGAAAATCGACATTATGCACACGTGGACTGCCCCGGGCACGCTGATTATGTTAAGAACATGATTACTGGTGCTGCTCAAATGGATGGAGCTATACTTGTTGTTTCTGGTGCAGATGGACCAATGCCACAAACAAAAGAACATATTTTGCTAGCTAAACAAGTTGGTGTACCGAATATGGTTGTTTTCTTGAATAAACAAGATCAGGTTGATGATGAGGAGTTGCTTCAACTTGTTGAATTGGAGGTAAGAGAGTTGTTGTCAAGTTATGAATTTCCTGGTGATGATATTCCGATACATTCGGGGTCTGCTCTTTTAGCTTTAGAGGCTTTAATGGCTAATCCTTCTATTAAAAGAGGTGAAAATGAATGGGTTGATAAGATTTATGGTTTAATGGACTCTGTTGATGAGTATATTCCTATTCCACAAAGACAAACTGAATTGCCTTTCTTGATGGCTATTGAAGATGTTTTTTCTATTACTGGTAGAGGTACTGTTGCTACAGGGAGAGTGGAAAGAGGGACCGTTAAGACTGGAGAAGTCGTCGATATAGTTGGGTTGAAGGACACTAGGCAAACTACAGTTACAGGGGTTGAGATGTTCCAGAAGATTCTTGATGAAGCAATGGCGGGAGATAATGTTGGGTTGTTGTTGAGAGGTATTCAGAAGATCGATATTCAAAGAGGAATGGTGTTGGCTAAGCCTGGAACGATTACTCCACACACAAAGTTTGAAGCTTTGGTGTATGTGTTGAAGAAGGAAGAGGGTGGAAGGCATTCACCTTTCTTCGCAGGTTATAGGCCTCAGTTTTACATGAGGACGACTGACGTGACCGGAAAGGTTACTGCGATTATGACTGATAAGGGGGAGGAATCTAAGATGGTTATGCCTGGTGATCGTGTAAACATAGTGGTTGAAATGATTATGCCGGTTGCTTGTGAGCAGGGTATGAGGTTTGCTATTAGGGAAGGAGGAAAGACTGTTGGAGCTGGTGTTATTCAGAAAATCTTAGAATGATGAACTTGCAGCAGCTGAGCATCTCTTTTCCATTGAAGTTTTTTTTTTAATCCATTGTCATATATTGCGACTTTTTGGTTACTTTTATTATGTCTTAGAATCTTACTTTAGTTGAAGTATCCTGTTTTTTTATCCCTCAATCCTACTGAACTTTTGGAATTTTTCGCCAGTCTTGTGTTTCACTTTTTGTTTGCTTGAAAGGAATGATATCATTTTCTCTCATGCACTTTATTTTCCTCAGCTTAGTAATTTGAGATTCACTGCTTGGACTATTCAATTCAACAAAATTGATTGCTGATAGAAGAACACAAAAGAAAAAGTAATATGCTTCCTTAACCGCTGCGTTCTGTTGGATAACTATAAGTAAGACATCAGCTGGCGAATAACTGAACTTCTGTATGGCTGATATGAATTTATTTGCATTGCTTATGATTGGTATTCAGTGTTGTTTGGTTTACAATCTTTGAGCAGAACATTGATAGTTGGTTCATCTTGGATTTGAGGAGGACTCACTGGCCTTTAGATTACAAAAGCAGTGAATAATATGGCATATGTGATGTTGAATTGATGAGGAATTTTGGTCTTCATTGACTAACATGAATATCTTAGATATTACATTATGATAGTCACATACACTTTTTGCTTTGTTATCTTCAGAATAGAATGGTCCATTTTCTCATCTTTCAGGCCTGTTCCTCCTATCATGCACTCTTTGATTTCAGTAATTTCCTTTTTTTCTTTCGCGGGCGTATGTGGATACAAGGGCGTATGCAGCATATTAGGTGGGGGTTCACCTGAGCATAAATATATGTGTAAAAATTTATCAAAATTGCAATATATAGTAACATAAACCCATAACTTTTTACAACGGTTCAACACTAAGAATCTTAACAAATCACGGATCCGCCTCTCGGCGCGGATAGATCCGCCTGTGTGGATAGGTAGCCAACTGGTCAATATATGTGTAAAAATTTATCAAAATTGCAATATATAGTAGACATAAACCCATAACTTTTAAAATACAACGGGTTCAACACTAAGAATCTTAACAAATTGAATCCCTAAAGTTTAAATCTTAGATCCGCCTCTGTGTGGATAGGTAGCCAACTGGTCAATTTGGATTTCTGTGGTTAGGAAGTGTGTTGTCCTAAGCTAAGATTATTAAGAATGTGTTTGATCTTTCTGGTTTTGAGGCTCTGGTTTCACCTTTCTTCACAATTATTGGTGCTTATATTCAACCTGCAATGTGGTCTTAAATTGCCAGTATGTTCTCATGAAAAATGAGGAAAGTTACTATTTTAATCATTGTAAGTCAAGTTCTGTGAAGTGAGTTCGCCTTTGACAGATACTTTGTAATTCCCTTGTGCTGAATCAGGCCAAGCACTGATTGCTACCAATAATAGAGCAAGTTTACTTAAATACACTTGGATTGACTATCATCAATGATAATATGTCTTGTTAAGCCTGATTTTACTGTTCCATAGGTCTTCTTAAGTCCAACGACCTTTATTTTCCTAACTGCTCCTTTTGTATATCACTAGTGAATTGTGCATTTTTTTTCAAGAGTATATTTATCTATTCCTTGTGCTTGGCTGGGTTAAGTTGGGATCCCTATCTGAAATGTTACTTTTAATGTGATCTCATCACCTGCCTTTCTCAAATCTCAGAGCAGTTCTTTGCAATGACCATTCTCGAATGTTATTGCAATACCCAGATTAAAAGGAAAAAAGAGAATAGGAATACCTACAAGACCTTTGTCTTTCCACATGCTCTGATGAACTTGAATGGATCTGCAGCTTTCTTGTTATCCTTTTATTTGACTTCCTGGGATGGTAAAGTTTACAATTAATGTGATACTTGCTTCAGTCAATAAAAGAGGGAAAAAAAGAATCATGCTGTTTGTAATAGAAGTATTTGAGTAAAAAATATATGTAAATGAAACACTTATTGTTACTAAATTGCCGAGGACTACTGTTAACTGTGCTTCATTTTTGTTCAGTATTCCTGGTGAAAGTGTCGGATTTATTTTGTTTCTTATAGTTATTCATGCTTGTTACTCTTGTAATAAAAGATTGTGATTAAATAGAGCTTCATTTAGCTTATTGATATATGGAACTTGTCATGCTACTGGTACTTCAATTAGGTGAACTGCTGATACCCATTGAAATTTTTGCAGTCGAGTGAATGTCTTAAATTCTTGTGTTTCCCATGATTAGACTTTTCTCCGCCAGTAATCAAATTCTTTTAACTTAAATCAACAGCTTTAGGGTATTATTCTACTGGATTTTGTTAGGCTTCTCCCTCAACTATGACACTGCAGCATCGTTTGCCAGTTATATCTTAAGCCTGAGTTTGTCTCACAAATCTGATAAACAGACAAAATCAACCCTGTACCTTATGGTGTGCCTAGTGTTATGTTGAGTATAAGATTTGGGGTCTACATCCTCTCTTAAGAGAAAGTGATACTGTTATGTATTTAACATCTCCCTCATATATCTTTCTTCCTCTGAAAAGATTTTAAGTACAATCTTGATAAAAAAGAAAAGATTGTTAAGTACTAACTTCTATTGAACAACATTTCGCTAGTCGATCTTTGGACTCCATCATTTTCTGGGTTGATGGACAGAACAAGTTAATTACTCCACAATCACTATCTAAATCAACGCAATCTACTGATGAGCCTGACACTCCAATGTAATTTTTTTGAACCAGAACAGTACTCCCAAAAAAAAAAGCTAGCAAACAGTATTACATGTTGGTCCTCAAGGACAAATGAGATTGCATTAACATACTTCATATTGTACATTGGTTTGCTACTACTAAAAGTGCCTATGTAGCCATATACGTAGTTTTACATGACTTTAATTTGCCAGTAATTTGGAACGATCATCGCCTGTATGATTCTATGTAGCATTATCCACACATGGAGCTTTTGGTGTCCAAAAATTGGTTGATTTCCTAGAAGAAGATAGTTGAAGCAATCAGCTCTTGAATGAATGCAACTCTCTGCCTTTTCTCTTCAAAATCCTCTTCCAGTGCTGGATCAGATACAGATATAGGCAACTTGCTGCTGCACAACACAACAGATTTCTATCATCCTACTGTCAAACCCACGGTTAACGAGCACCGTTTCTATTATAACACTGTACTATTTAAGTTGCATATACTGACAGTATTTAAAAAAAATTACATCATTAGCGTAACTTAACTATAGTAGTAGGCAACCAATGGCAAACACAGGATTTTTAAATCATGGCTGGTCAACTGTTTCTAATCTGAAAATCGTTACTGGGCACCTTGGGACTGGTGCTCAGTTAATATATTTGTATGAATTACTCATTACTTCCTCTGTCCCAATTTAGTCTTTGAGTTCAAGAAAATAAAGGAAGACTTTTGAACCTTGTGATCCTAAATTAAAGTTGTGTAATATAAAATATTCTTGAATATTGTGGTTTTAAACTTGTCATGTAGTATGTTTGAATTGTCAACTTACTAAATATAGAAAAATGTACTCTTTTTGGGACATACCAAATGGAAAGTAAGACACTTAAAGTGGGACCGAGGGAGTAGTTTTCTTATATAAGTAATAGTGTTTGACTCCAAAGTAATGGGTGCTCAAGAACCTACCCAATTTACCAATTAATGCTTTATAAATGAAATAACCTACAATTAGCTAATGAAATAACCCACAATAACCTTTTAAGGGACCTGTTGTGTAAAACTTTCTTACATCATATAGTGTATACTGGATAGAGCATAAACTCCTTTTTTAAGAGTGTTTCCTACCGCTCAAAATAAGCAATTTAAGGACAACTATAGTTTGTTCACAAGAAGATTGCAGCATATGCTAATTGTATGATTGAGCATTCGGTGATACTGCATACACAAATTTTCGCCCTGAATATAGAATTTTATTCTTTTCTTTTTGGTGATTATGACGGGTACCTGCTATCTCCCACCAACACAACATACGCTGACTAATAGAATCATTATACATCCTAAAATGTAGAGAGGTTTCTACTTATGTAAAACAAAAGAACCATTCACCATTATGTATCCATCTGCAAGGATCAGCTAAACATTTCAAAAATCAACATACTAGAGATTATCAGATCTATTAGACGCCAATATTGTAACACATTTAAATTTTTGAAGCAGAATTATCTTCTTCTATTTTAAACGGCCTTTGTGTTTCATGGCCAACCCCTAGTTCATCTATTGCTGCAACAATAGGCTCATCCTTGCTGCCCTGATGAATAATATCGAACTTTTGGACATTTATCCGTATGATCCGTGATAAATTTTCAACTGCATGGGTGGCTCAGTTGGTTGAGCACGGGGCTTCCATAATGGAAGTCTCAGGTTCGAAAACCCCTGCCTACAAAAAGCAGGGGATTTGCCTTCTAGGTCGAGCTCGTCGCACGGGGCTTGCCTAGTGCGGGTTATCTCTTCTGTGTGGTTTGCGAGCTATTGCACAGAAGCGGGGTTTACCCTGTGCGCACCCGAAGGGTAGCGGCCACGGGTTCCCTTGTCATCAAAAAAATCCATCATAAATTTCATTTCTCCAGCATAATAATGCAATCCTACAAGCATATTAACCAGAGGTGGATCTAGGAATTTAGCTATATGGAATCAACCTTTAAGGTTCTTAGCATTGACCCTGTTCTATTTTAAAGTTATGGTTCATATCTACTATTTATTGCAACTTTAATGAATTTTTACACATAAATTTATACTCTGCATGGGAAGTACTCAGATGATTCCGCTACTTGAAAGCTGCATCCGCCCCTGATAGTAACACATTCTTAAGGTTTAGTCAATTTATCGTATCTTCAGCTTTGCTGCCTGTTCAGTATGGTAAACTGCTTGTGTTACACCTGTTTCCTCAAGAACTTCATCGATCAACTTTAAATAGGATACATAGCTTGGCTTTGGATTGAGAAAGAGCAAAACTACAGTCTAGGTAGACTTTTTGTTGGTTATAGTGACAACGAATACAAAAAGGTACAAACTAAAATATTCACGCTTAACTTCAGGTTTAGCATTTAGTTCAGTTTGTTTTATGAGAAAATATCACCAAAACAAAGACAACGAATGAATAAATAAACTTTGTGCATGTATACAAAAGAAATTTCATAAGACTAGTACCTTTCCATTTCAGTTGTAGCCGTGTCACAAACGGAAGACTTATCTTGCTGCCTGCATTTATGATCAGAAGGAGGGACATTGCAGAGAAATGGCAATAGAAGTGGATCACTAGCAAGTTCTTGCCCCTTGTACCAACCAAATGCTGAATTTGTGCCAACAAAAGAAGTTATTTCCCGAGGATCCTTTCCGATCGTAGCTGCAGCATTATTCCAGAAGCCAGGATTTAGGTAATTTTTCTTCCTCTGTGAAACGGGGTACAGGTGTGAGGTTCAGCTGATCGCTTATAGACCCTATAAATAATATTTCGTAGATGAAATATGTCTACCTTTACTGATTGTGCATGTTGCACATAAAAATGTCCAGTAGGATCCTTCCCCAAAGTTGCAGCACATATGGGACAGACCTGGAACAGAAATGTTTAAGTAGATTGATCAACTCATACAAATATTCAGTACAAATGCGTATGACATGAGGATGAAAACATTGAAAAGTTTCCGGTATTATTAATATAGTCATATACACCTCATTTTTCATATAACATATGCTACAAGAATGTGATACAAGGAAGCATCATGGGTGAGACATTACCGCGTTTTTTAAGTCAAAACAATGCTCGTCTTGCAAATGGCTGCAAAGCGTTGACACTTCAATTTCGACGTAACAGAAAGGACAAGGCAACCGAGCCCTAACATCTTCTGCTGCTTCATTATCCCCATTCAAGTGAGAATCTGTTTGATTTCCAAAAGAACAACTATAAGGTTTCATTTAGGCGGTGTTCTCTTTCTTTCTTTTCTTCCTATTCTTTTCATTCATTTCCTAAATTTGTCCAAAAGCAGAAGTCTGATGACAAGAAATGTGATCACAACTGTATATATGCACAGAGGCGGAGCTAGAATTTTGAGTTTATGGGTCCTGGATTCTAGAAAAGACAGCTTTCTGGAAAAAATATTTATACATATTAAGTGGATTTTTAGCGCAAATACAGAATCTGGGCCAAAGCTACTGGGTTCTACCGAACCTGTTAACGGAACTGTAACCACTTGGATAAAGCTGATGCAGTCATGAAATAACAGTTCCTTTCATTTTCTACTTTCTTTTTTTGGTTGTTTTGTTTCATCTATCATCCTCAAAGTATAAATTGTGTACAAATCTAAGGGTGGCAAACTGGGAAAAATTCATAAACAGCCACTTTTTAACCCTGGATAATGTCCCTAGAGTTTTATTTGTGGATTTCAAAACTCCAAAAGATTAGCTATTTTCCCAAGACAGGACCAAAAAGTGACCAGTGGTCGCTATTTCTATGGCAAAATTTGTCCATGAAAATAGGACCTGTCCATTTACTGATTCAGCTCATTCTGACACCCAAAATTCAGCCAAACACGACCATTTGACACCTCTACACAAATCTACCAAGCTTAAATTGAATTTCTTCTCCATCTGATCAACCAACTGAATTAGTTAAAGGTGTAATAGCATGACAAATAAGAAGAATAAATGCATACTATAACCACATCTCAAATGCAGAAATTGGCAGAAAAAGAAATACAACAATAATGGAGGTGAGAACATCATCAAAGAAACTAAAGTAACAAGTAGAAGACTAGAAACAACAACAACCAAAAAAAAAAAAAAAAGAACAAATTAAAAGAGGATAGAGATATAACAGAAAATCACAATGACACATACTCCTAAACCTGAGAAGTAGGTAAGTTACCAATTAATCTAAAATCCATGCCAAAATGGAAGGAATGAACATTGAACACATATCTATGTCAAATCCAAAAGCTTTACTCAGCATTTAAAACTCCCTGAGACAGAGACCTAAGATGCCTACTAGAAAATTTATTTGATGTGAAAACAAAATAAAAATAGCAGAAAGAATGCACCAAGACAGATGCATGTGATGCAATTGATATTTACCAGAATTGCGTAAATTGGTAGATTGGACAGCAGAAAAGTTCTTGGCTGAGTTTACTCTTACACTCCAAAAGTCCAAATCCATCTTCCTTTTTTTTTTTTTTTTTTTTTTTTTTTAATCTAAAAAATATTGTACAATCAAAACAAGGAAAGAACAATTTGATTTTATAGATTTTTCAGAGTAATACCTAACAAAATCTTGAGAGTGAGGTTTTTATAATAAGAGGATCAAGAAAGTAGTGAGTAGTTGCTGATGATGTTTCTTTCTAGCTTCTATAAAAGTTGATGGGATGTTGTGCTGTACTGATTTGTATTTTAGTGGTATAAAATTTGAATTTTTGACCAAAATGGTGTCCTTCGACAAATCCATTAATTTGTCGGAATTTTTGTGACTAAAATGGTAAAAACGCACTAGTCGTAAGCACCTTCAGTACACTATTTTCATGTCTAAAAATAGATGGCCCGTTAAATATATTTACACTGAAGTTGCTCTATGATCCATGAGCCTTCCGTGAATATTTCAAACTTTTGGGAAAGGCTCATCTGCCTCAGAGAACCTTCAGTAAAAATTTTAAAAATCAAAAAATTTGAAAAAGCAAAATTTTCTGCTCCGATGTGATAAGTGAGATAGCCTTTCCAGACCTAAAGGCTCCTACATCCGAGAGAGCCTTCAACATTATTTTTTGATTCCTCTATATATGGAGCCGAATACATTATCATGTATTCATCATTAAATTCACAATCTTGAATGCTCACCAATCTGAATTTGGAGAAAAAAAAAAGGTTATGAATCTTTTTCATTGTCAATTGCTCTTCCGAGTAAATATTTACTGATAACCGATGTTTTTTGCAGGTATAAAAATGTCAAATGAACATCATGTTAGAGTTGAAATTTTCCATAAAATCTTGCAAAGACTCATTGTCGGGTATGGGAATTTCAGAATAATAAGCATTACCCTGAACAGTGGAAAATGGCCATCTACCCAAAAAAACAAGCCTTAACTCATTCAGATTAGTTTTCATTCTAATATGTAAGTTTCTAACTAACCAATCGTACTCGACATTTAATGGAAGTTTAACAACAGAATGAGCACCACAATTATAATTAACTGTGTCAGATTCATATATTATATCACCGCCTCAATACAATGCAACGCTAACACGACATTCATTTGACATTTTTAGACTTGCAAAAATACATCGGTTATTAGTAAATATTTACTCAATGGGAAGAGCAATTCACAATCAAAAAGATCACAAACTTTCTTCTCCCCCCACCCCCCCCCCACCCAACCAAAATTGATTGGTGAGCATTCAAAATTGTGAATTAAATGATGAATACATGACAATGTATTCGACTCCATATATAGAGGAATGGGAAAATAATGCTGAAGGCTCTCTCGGATATATGAGCCTTTAGGTCTGAAAAGGCTACACATTGGAGCAGAAAACTTTTCTTTTTCATATTTTTAAAATTTTCACTGAAGTTTCTCTAAGGTAGATGAGTCTTTCCCAAAAGTTTGAAATATCCACTAAAGGCTCATGGATCACAGAGCACCTTCAGTATAAATATATTTAACGGACCGTCTGATTTTAGACGTGAAAATAGTGCACTAAAGGTGCTCCACAACTAGTGTGTTTTCATCATTTTGTTCACATAAATTCTAACAAACCCATTTATTAGATTTGTCAATAAAAGGACACCATTTTGGTCAAAAATTCATAAAATTTAGTATAAGAAGGAATATGTGGAAATCTTTTCTTACACACAAAAGCTAGACAATAGAGCTATTAACATGTGACCCTATAGCAGTGGTAAAATACAGTTCCTTACAAATTCTATGGCAGTGACAGTTTCCTCTCCAGTCAAGCATTCTATTATTCTCTTCATTCCAAAAAAAGTTACTATTTAAAATTTGGAAATAGTTTTTCTTTTTATTTTTTATTTTTTAGTTTAATCTTAAACATATTTAAAATCTTTAGTTTCTAAAGCTTTCTTTATTATGTACCCAATCATATAGGTTCATATAATTTAAAGCAAAGATTATAGTTTTTTTCATTTATAAAATAGGTATTCTAGCTATAGTTATATTAGATATGGTTTTGAGAAAATAGTTTTAGTTTTTCTAAAACAAATATAGTACGTTCTTTATTTAATTTTGCTACACTTGTTTTTTTAAAAATATCTTATCATTAAATCTTAAACAATTTTACAGGCTTTCGTATGAGTAAAAATTAAACACTTAAATCCGAATGGACATATTTATTTTTGGGAAAAGGACACTGTATATTCACTCAGCCAAACTAATCCCACATTTAACCACTGTTTGGGTTTAATTCCACTAGGTGTCCGTTCGGCCCAAAATAATGCCAAAAAATGGCCGGTCGGCCCAAAATAATGTCAAGGCTGGCCGGCCCAACAGCCCAGGCGCTTAAAAAAAAAAAAAAGACTTTTTGTGGCAACTAAGTCGCCACTAAAGGGTTGCTACAGCATATATACATATGTTGAAATTATATATACAAGAATTATACAATTTATATACATATGCTGGAATTAATCATACATTTATTATACATAAATTATACGTTAATTATACAATAATGATATGATATTTATTTTTAACATATACAATAGTGATACATATTATATACCACAATGATACGGTTTCTATAATACATTTTTTATACGTATGATACACTTTCTATACAAGACTGATACAGTTTATATACACATGTTGGAATTATATATACACTTTCTATACAAGAATGATACAGTTTATATATATATGATACATTTTATATACATATACAACAGGGATACATATTATATACACATATGATACAGTTTCTATACATATGATATATTTTATATACATATACAGCAGGGATACATATTATATACACATATGATACAGTTTCTATACATCAAAGCTTTTTCAGTCTTGCAATGGCGTCTTCATATGAATCCTCTACCATTTTCGTAACCTGCAACTCACTAAAAACGACAATCATATGTGTCCTTTCGTACGTGCTCCCTTATGAACTGTTGGTTTTTTATCTTTTGCACTTGTTCGTATATTTTACTCATTCTTCCTTTTGTTTATTTTATACTATTTTATTTGCATTCTTCAATCTGCTTATTTAAAATTTGGAGCAACATGGCTCTAGATATTACTTTTGGTTTGTCATTTGCCAGTTTTGATCTTTGATGAGGTAAACATTTTCCTGTAAAAATAATCTGTATCAAATAAAATTGAAAGGCGTCCTCTCAAGGCATCAAATAAAATTGGAGAAGAAGGTGGAAGAGGAAAGAGGAGGAGAAGATGGAGAAGAAGGTGAAAGAGCAAGAAGAAAAATGGAGAAGCAGAAAAAGAAAGAAAAGTGGCTAACGGCTGGAATTATTTTGGTGTCTATAATTTGGATTTGTACAAAGTTAGGCCATTGGGTGGGATAAGTTTGGGCCGACCTGCCATTTATGTTCTTTCCCCTTTATTTTTTAGTGAGCACAAACTTAAAAAGGTTTGTTTAAAGCTAAAAAAAAAATTAAAAAAAAAATCTACTACCACTAATATAATATCTTATCATTAAACTCTTAAACAATTTTAAAGGCTTTCGTATGAATAAAAATTAAGTTAAAAATTAAATAACTTAAATTCGAATGGACATATTTATTTTTTAGTGAGCACAATCTTAAAAAGGTTTGTTTAAAGCTAAAAGAAAAAAAAATCTACTACCACTAATATAATATCTTATCATTAAACTCTTAAACAATTTTAAAGGCTTTCGTATGAATAAAAATTAAGTAACTTAAATTCGAATGGACATCTTGATTTGTTAGTGAGCATAATCTTAAAAAGGTTTGTTAAAGCTAAAAATATCTACTACCACTAACATAATTTCGTTTGAATGAAAAAGAGGTGGGACTAATCTGCAAAAAAAAAGCTGGTCAGACTATCCAGCAATTATTCAACAGTTGGTCGCCTAACATTATTTCATATAAGTTGTTTTGTGGGTTCATTTTCTAGGGCAACTTAGTATGGTGCGGAAAGAAGTTATATATTGTCCATCATCACTTTGGTTATATAATGGATTAAAGAAAATGTGTTACTCCTACTAATAAAGGCATGAGTCTAATATAATAATATAGACCAATAAAACGTCGAAGAAATATTGCTTTACAGGCCAATATAATCAACTCATTTTTAATCAACTCGCCCTATCGGTTCAAGTTTGAACGAGTTAAATTATGCCCCGTTTCTAGACTGGTGCAAAAGGCACATAGCAGTCACCCGGAGGCAATATAATCAACTCATTTTTAAGCAACTCGCCCTATCGGTTCAAGTTTGAACGAGTTGAATTATGCCCCGTTTATTGACTTGACTTAACAGGTTGCATTCAAAATAACCCATCAAATTGATGTATCAGAAGGGGTCACGTTGCAATGTAAATCTAAACATACAAAATCAAATTTCGACAAAGGAAACTGCGTAAATTTGGAAGAACTTAGATTGATAATATCAGAAAATATACTTTCACTATATTTTTGGAAAAAAAAAAATGAGGGGAGATTGGATCATGTTGAACTTATTGAATTATGACTGAACGAAATTTTGAACTTTTTTTTGCGCGGATTGCCCTTCATTTGGGGTGGTCTTTAATTTTTGCCCTTCAAATTGATGGTCTTTAAGTATTGCCCTTCGCCTAACACCCTGAGGTTGTGGGTACGAATCCCAGCTCAGTTAAAAAAAAAAAAAATCGCAAGCTAAAATTTCGCAAAATTCTACCTCAATCTACCCATGTAAATTTTATCTAAGGCATAATTTGGGCCTTCTGGCAGAATTTGCATGGGCAGAAATTCTGCCTGAAGGGCAAATTTTAAAGACCACCATTTTGAGGGGTAAATATTAAAGACCACCTCCAGCGAAGGGCAATCCTACAAATGGATCGAATCATAATCCATTTATTGATTTAATGTGTTTTGACCCGTCCAACTTTAGTCTATGCACTTGTTTGACACCTATACACACTAACCAAATAACACCACTCATTTTCTTCTTTTTGGTGGCCTGAAGGTTGGGGAAAGAGTGTGCTCCTGTAATTTGTTGTTTTGTGGCCAATCAAGATGAAATCACTTACATTCTCGTTCCGAAAACGGAGAAAAACGAAGGGTCAGGTCCCTGTGAACAATTTTGTACCATGTGAATCCTAAGTCTAAAAATGTTTTAAACTTTAAAGTGCATATGTTCACTTCTGATTTGTTACAGAGCGTTATCATACTTTAGTGTGGTTCTTATGATCTAATGTAATCACTAGTCTATGGATGAAATATTGGAGATACAATTAGAGCGACTCGTGGAAAACAGTCATTCCTGATTGAAGAAAAAATGGAATATGAAAACATAAATTGAGGATTCAGAAGCCAGAAATAAAAACTTGAGACGAGAATATTGGGAAATTGACATGATGGGAAAAGCCAAATTAGAAGGACCGAAATTAGGAATATGCACAAATTATGTCCCAAGTTTTACACATCAGCTAAAGCTTATTATTACCTCCCTTACTCTCATTTTGGAGATTAAACTAAGTGCCTAAGTCCTCTACATGAGGGTGGTTATTTATTAGTATAACTAAAAACATGGTCCATAAACTACTGAGTAGATAGCATAACACTAGGACAGATAAAGAAGCAAAAGCGGGAACTTCAAGATGAACCAGACCTTGAAATTCACAAGGCTGTGGCACAACCATGGCATATATGGTCACTTCAGCAGCCGTAGGAGCACTGCTGAATTCGACGCACACTGCTGTAATTTGAAGAGCAAGCCATCAAGATTCAAGCTATGAGCAAGGTGTCTGCCAAGAAAATTTATGGTGCTGGCGGCAGCTGGAACTTTAGGCAGTCCCTTTGGGATTCTCATGAGCTTGTTAACGTTTTCCTGAAGTTAGAGATGTAACTAATGCTTGATCGTCCACTTTCTACAGTGGATGAGCCAATCGAGAATAATGGTAAGACGAGTACACAAATCTCAAGGATACACATGACCCTGTTCCAAATCAGGTTTTACCTTCTCAGAAACAGCAGTGTTCAGTAAGCGGTCAATTTCTATCACATGAATTTCAAATTGGAAGCACATAAAAATTCA
This sequence comes from Lycium ferocissimum, assembly GCF_029784015.1. Taxonomy (NCBI): domain Eukaryota; kingdom Viridiplantae; phylum Streptophyta; class Magnoliopsida; order Solanales; family Solanaceae; genus Lycium; species Lycium ferocissimum. The sequence goes on along the minus strand of NC_081345.1, from coordinate 34,209,352 downwards.
TCAAAACCGGCATCACAGATTTATAACCCACGGAGAGCAATTGTTATCAAAAAACAGTGCAAGTTCAGTATGCCTAACAAGTTTCAGTGCGTATATCAATGTGCAAAACCCCTGAAGGAGACAAAGTCACCAGAACCACCCTGTTTAGTCTAGCAAGTTAACTTAAAGCATAGTCTACTGAAAGCATTTTTAAAGGATAGTCTACCTAAAGCGTCATTTATTGCAACATGTACCACTTAACTAGCTCCTAATTCTCTCCGGCAATAAGATCCATCACAACACGCTTGATGCTGCCATTATTCTTCTTGAGCAACTTCTTGTTCATCTCTTTGTTGAGGAAACCCTGCATTGACAAAATACGGTCAAAAGCTAGAAGTTGTTGCTTGCTCAAGAAAGACATGCGGAAAAGGAAGGTAGATTTTAAACATTAACTGCATTATTTTTATGACAAAGACATTAACCTACCATCTCCTCCAGCTCTTCAAGGATAGGATCCCACTCGGATACACCACAAAGATCGTCTACTGATTGTTCCAAGTCATACTCGTTCATCCTCAAGATCTTTTTGTTTACGTCTACCTGTTTGAAACCCATCTGCTCCAGTTCCTTGAGGAGGCTCATCTCGACATCACTGATTTCTCCGCCATCCAGTGAAGATGCCTGCACCTCTGCGACAGAGGGTGGTACAGCAGAAGCAACAGCTGGTGCCGCCTCAGATAAATCAATGGGATTTGAAATTGATGAACCAGCTGCAGAAGGAGAAATGCACGACTCCCGCTCCTTGTTTCTGTTTCCATCAACAACCGGCTCAACCAATTCCATGGTAGGGTCTGAGATTTTAGGCTCAGAAATGATATCCTCCATTGTCGAGTCTGCATTCACATTGATAGTTTCAGAACCAGCTATACCAATGCTGGCCGGAGGAAAATTCAAGTTCAGGTACTGAGAAGTGGTGTCAGCATCCACATTAATAGTTCCAGAACCACCTATTCCATTGCTGGCCGGAGGAAAATTCAAGTCCAGTTCCTGAGGAGCTTCATAAAGAAACTCCTTTTTCGGCACCATTGCAGCATCAACCTGCATATAAGTTACAAATATTCAAATCAGCATCCAAGCTACCTCTTAATATCAAGGAATAGTGTTGCACGCAAACAAGTCTGACCTTGATAAGCACCCACACACGCTGCCCAAACTTCTGACCAGAAGGCAAGGCCATCCTCCAGTAGGAGATGTACCTACCAGGAAGCTCAGGAGCAGTAAAATCTACTGCCACATCAAGCTCGTGGTCAACAGCCAAGCCAACCGAAGTAATCTGCAGTTCAAGGGACACCGTATAATCACATTTTTCCAGAAAAATAAATTAAAAAACTGTTAACAGGGCCGTGGATGTTCACCAACAAGAAATCGCAAAAAAATAAAAAGAAGAAGAAGCACAATACTAGCATATAAACTGACCTGTAATTCAACAGAGAATGCATCACTTAATCTATCTCCCCCAATCCAAACAAGTCGTGTTCCTTGTGGCCAGACAATATTACCATTGTTCCTCATTCTCCAGACCTTGGTAAATGGAGTCAATGGAGCCATGATAGTACCATCAAGTACATTGACATCCAGCGTGAAGCGGCTGTCCAGCTTAGGCGATTTCACCCCACAGCCTCGAAAGATATCACGCTACATACAGAAAATTGACAGAGTTGATTAAACACAGAGAGAATACTTGCATAAAACTGAAAGAAAAGGGTAACTTCTTATACAGGATCATGTAAACCCTTGAAAGCTATGGGATGATGGTAAGTAACAGGACGATCCATTCTGATGTAATCCGCATCATTTCCCATCTGTGCAAAGCATAAGCTGCAGAGATCATAGTCCTCCTTTCTGCATGAGAGTAGGAGATGAGTCCTTAACGTCGACTAGTCAAATACTACAAATACAAAAGCTTCACATTTCTTACACTTTAGATTTGAACCTAGGGCCAGTTATTGGATGAACCCCACAACCATCACAGCGAACACCTCTGTGGAAAATAGCTGCTGCCCCATCACTGTGATTATGGCTCCTTTTCAATTGTATCCCAACAGGAGTGTATTGAGGTTGGATAGTGTTTTTTACCAAAGGCAACCCAGTCATGGGATATAAACTTGGAGATCTAAAACCATTAAAAAGCATCCCGGATGGACTTCCATTGGAACCCACATTATGAGTGTCCCAGCACATTTTTGCAACATTAGAGCTTGCAGAGCCAACCGCAGCAACTGGCTGAGCACCAGGGTGATTCTCACTAGGCTGTTTATCAGCTCTCTTTTCTGGGCCAGTGGTTGAGGGACTAGAATATGAAATACCAAGAGCCTTCCCAACAAGATGGGAATCACCAAATTTCTTACCCACTTTCTTACCATCTGCCAGAGATGAGTTAGGCTTAGGACTTTTGGATAATGATCCACGTTGAGTTCCATTTTGATCTGGTTGGAAAGACTTCAATTTTGAGGCATCTATAGATCCAGTATGATTGTTGGGTTGTCCTGCAGTTTTAAGGGTCCGCTCCTCAGCATTCGCTGCTGGGGATGGCTCTCCACTTTTAACGCTAGGAAGTGCTTGTGAGGTTGTTTCATGTAAGAAACAACCAGCTGAGTCTATTGGACGAATCACACCTGTAGCGACTCCTGATACTGGACAAGCCTGCTTTAAGTAGGATATGCCAGTTTTCGAGAGTGCTTTGGTAATCTCAGCCATTTCTCGGGCAGCTGAGGAGGCTTTAGAAGCCATGTCCGCAGAGTGCTTTAAGATTTTTCCGCTTTTTGTTTCTGGCAAGGACTTGAGAAAATCAGAAACACTCGAATTTATGTTCGGAAATGTAGGCTGGACCAGTGGGGATATGAAGGGAGTAGAATTTCCACTAGATGTACCTGAAGTACTAACTTTGTCAGTGTTCAATCTCACAGATATTCGCAGGGGATTAAGGTCCTGCCTTGTGATATCCTGCAGATCTTCATCATCAACAAGTGTTACAACATCACCGTCCTCATCAATGTATGTCAGTGTAAGCTCGCTGATGAGAGGAAAGTTGAAAAGTTGAAAGATCTTTTCCCTTAATCCATCCATGTTAAGACCAAGTTTATCATCAGCAACACAGACATTGAATCTTCTAAGTGTCTCTCCATACTTGACCTACACAGTAAACAGGGCCAGTAGAAAACCCGTTAGTACTGACTAAAAATCATCCATCGGATGCTACATAAGTTGGTCCCGACATATAAATGGTCATAAGAAAATTAACCATAAAGACAAACAGAACCTCTGCTAGCTCTCCTCAACAGATATTCGTTTCAAGAGTCAAGGAGTTTATGGTATCATGGAAACAGAAAACTACACATTCATTCGAGTTACACGGCAGATACCACGCAGAACGCCCCGAATTTATACAAGAATCATTGGAAAGCTAAGACTATCCGGCGAGAAAACATATCAGAGCAATTATAACAATCAAGTAATCAACTACTATCCCAATCAGCTCACAAATCTCTTACTCCTAATCTAAAATAACCTGATAATCGGAACATGAAAACATACATGAATTTCAAATCAACGAGAATGAAAAAAGAAAAAAGAAATCCCCACAAACCAGAACACTAAGAAGCATCTATACTTTAAATTACTCCACATTGCAACCTCTGTTAATGTACATCTTGCAGTAAAGGGTATATCGTTACAGTGCAAAACAATTGCTTGATTTTTGTATTACCACATCTCAACACAGAAAGTATTAAAAAAGAACCTTGATCACATACGAAACAGAAAACGGGTTGATTTGTCATATGATCACTCAACTAATAGTTATTATCTCAGAAAGTCCCTGTTCTTGATTACAATTTTTTTTTTTTAACATAGAGATTGACTTTCTTAGATAATAGTAACCATTAATTGAGTCATCATCTAAAAAATCAACTCAACAGAAAATCAATTCCCCACCACAACCAAAAAATAAAAAAAATAAAAATTCACCCAATTCATACATGCATGAATAGTAACAAAGCTTAGATACGTGATCGGTGCTACCCTTAACAAATAATTTCACAATTCATTCGTATCTCAGACCATTAAATCAATGCTACATTCCAAAGTAGAATAACAACATGCAATCCAAACAAATAAAAGAGTGAAAGATCAAACCTTGATCACAATAGAAGACTCCATGGGGTAAGCAGAACAAACTTTGATATACAAAATTTGCTAAGAATTAAAAACCCTAACCCTAGAATTTCACGAGATCAATGGAATAGAATTGAGCTATATAAACGGTGAAATAGAAGCAGAGCAAGAGACTTCTTAAGCCCTAAGGTGTCTATCGTTTGTCATCGTCATGTATATCGCATTTATTTATAGTTCGGTGTATATATAAGTTGATGATATATATTGGGCTCTATTTTAAGTTTTTTTTTTTTTTTCAGAGGGGCCTAAGGAATCCAAAAAGTCATTTAAGAGCCCCGATTTTCAGAAGTTATATTTCGAACTTTAATAACTACTGTATGCTTTATGAGGTCACCTCGTTTGGATCACACTAGTACTCCCTCTGTTCCATAATAATTGATTTTTAAACTTTTATTTTTTCAAAATAAGTAGTGCTTTAAGATTTCAAGAAGAAATCGATTTTCTTTTTTCAAAATAACCCTTATTTACATAATAAAGAATCATTAAGCTTTTATTTTTCTGAAAATTTAATTAGGAGTAAGTTAGTAAAAACACTCTTAATTTTCTAGGAGTGACCATTTTATTAAGAGGTGTCCATAAACCTAAAAATTCACTTATTATGGAATGGAGGAAGTAGCTAATAAGTATCGAGGGTCGAAAAACATAAAATTGATTTTATAAATAGAGAGTATTAGAAGTGCTAAAATTAATAATAAACAGTTAGTATATTTTGCAAAAACGTTCTGATAAGCACCTTTTTTTTTTTAATAACTGAAATATCCTTACAGATATTTACAAAAACTATTAAAAATATATTTTTACTTAAAAATGATAAATGACGAAAATAGCTTGGAGCGATAATAAAAAATTATATTTTATGAATTGTATTTTGGAGATTACAAAAGATATTAAGGATAAAATGGTAAGAAGCATGGTCAAATTAAAAGTACTTAATTGTAAGCTCTAAAGTGATAAGTTAGGAATAACTAATTTATGTCTATGGCTTATAAGCACTTTTGATGTTTATCAAATGTGTAGATAAGTCAGAAAGTGTTAATAAGTTCATTTTCATTGTTTGAAAAAGATTATTTTTCACTTAGATAAGAAAGACATTTTTCGTTTTGTAAAAATTTCAATTGTTGTTTTAGATAATTTATTTCAATAAACACTTAAGAATTACGAATAAAATAACTCATCTGAATATTAACCCTATATTTCAACTGTGCAAAGCAAGGAGCTTACCAAGTGAGTTGCCCCCAACTCCTACCTCATTCCCAACGCTTCTGAATGAATTACTACTAAAAAAAGACTGAAATCAGTTACGAATTTTGTCGCTAAATAACTGATAGCTAATAATTTTTTTAATAATCTATCATTAAATAGAATTCACAATGCATTTTGTTGTTTTACTACATAATTTATCCTTTGCTAGTTCCCTTTTTTTTAAGTAGTAACATAAGTCACATATATTTCCTAACCAATTATCGCTTAAATGATTGGAAAAAAAATGATCTTCTAAAGTAAATCACTTTCATTGTTTTCTTACCATAAGAATATTTTTCCTCCATACCTATTGCGTTTGTTTGCGTTCTTTCTTCTTCTTCTTCTTCTTCTTCTTTTATTTTTGCAACGTAACAAAACAAATTGCAAACTTGTGTTTATTGATTCAAGAATTAGCTAAAAAGTGACTTCTTTTTTTTTTTTTTTTTTTTTTTTTTGCAAAAAATAAAATAAAAACATATCCTCACCTTCAACAAATAAGGTGATTCTTTCTCCACAGTTTTCCAAACAAATGCAAAGATATATCTCTCTTTTCCTTTTTCTTACTTAATCGGAGTGTCTGTTTTCCTAGATAATCAATTAAAAGAAAAATAACGAGTGTTGATGAACAAAATGAAAAAATCGTCAATCGGTCCCGATCGATCTTTCTTTTTCCATTAATATGAGAGGCATTTCGGGTTAAGGATACCTCTGTAAGACTTATTCAACATGAATTTAAATTAACTGAATCAATAAATTTAAAATGGGTGAAAATCATTTACAACCCCAACTATGCTTTAAAAATCAAACTCTTCCTTCAACGTTGAACAATGGACATTCTCCCCCTTTATCCTAATTGACTTTTTTAAATGTCTATTTTACCCTTACGTTATCAACTTTTGTCTTCTTTTTTTACTTCTTTAAAATCATGATATTCCCATTTTTTAAATTTATGTAACAAATTTCTTATAAAAAATAAATATTATCTTCTAGGCAAAAAAAAGAGTGAGAAATACTAATTGAGTATATAAGTTAGTGATGTTCTATAATAAAATAAATTAGCAAAATAAACAAAAAATTAATTTTATTAAAATATCAAAACCTTAATATTTATTTATACAAGTGAAAAATAACAAGTCATAATAACTTTATAAATATATTTCTATGCAGGTAATGCAAAAATAATTAAAAAATAGTGGTAAATTTTTTAAAATAATTTATATATACTGTAAATGAATTTTATTATAATTTAAAAAATATTCCATTACTGACAACCAAAACTTGTTTATTTTTATAAATAATATAGACTAAGAGAGAAGTGAAACTTAAATATACACACATACATGTACATACATATATATATGCATATAATATTGAAATAACAATCATGAAAAATAGCATTAATTTTGTTACAAATTCATAAAGTATTGTTCTACTTATAAGTTAATGAACTTATATAAGAATCTACAAATATCTAGATTTAAAAAATAGATATTATATATAATATAAAAATATATTGCATAAATGGAGGATTGAGAAAAGTAAGGATAAATAGTCATTGCATAAGATAAAGGTGGGGGAGAATGTCTATTGTTCAAAGTTTCGGGGGAGGGGTGGGGGAAGTTTGATTTTTAAAGTAAAGTTGAGGGGTGAAAATCAATTTAAAATATCAAAAACGTTTAATATTTAATGTACATCATTAGTTATTAGTTGCATTCACTTAGAGGAAAATCAACCTTTTTGAATTCAATTATTATAGCTCTCGTTTGTTTCCTCTTATTTTTTCCCTATAACTATGACGTTAACAATTCTTTCAAATGTGAACAAATTAATGAATGGCCTTTCCTTAACTGAAATGTGTCTTTTGGCATCAACTAGTAATTCGAGGTAAATTTTTCTTAATCAAACTTTAGCGCTTCTCCAGGAGAAATACTTAGTATTTGCTCTAAATTACTCCCTCCATCCCATAATAAGTGTCACCTTAGTAAAAAATATGCATATTAAGAAATCAATAATGCAATGTGAAGTTTACCAAATTACTCCTATATAATAAAAAATAATTTCTTTTACCTTTTGATTAGAGCATGCATAAGAAACAAGCCTTTTGACATTGAGAATCCAACAATACCAAGTTACTATGTGGCTTTTCCAATCATCATTTAGATGATACTTTATTGTCTAAGGGTAGAATTGAAAAAAACTAGTCAATTTATGTCTTGATTTCCTAAGGTGACACTTGTTATGAGACAAAAAAAATTGGCTAAGATGACACTTATTATGGGACGGAGGGAATAATAAATACAACAGAGACTTTAGTTTAATCCTTTTGCACTCGGTCATGGTTATTTTAATATGTATTTTTACCGTAATTTATTATATACAGGTTCGATTACATAATTTATTACTATAATAAAAAGCGAAAGAGGTCCTCACAGGGGTAAAGAAATGAATACCTATGTTGACAAAGCTTGCATAAAACTTTAGCCATGATCACCAATTACATTCACTATTAGAAGTACAAACAGAAAAAGAAATCGGAAAAGAGAGCAAATTTACAACTCTGCAGTACTTGTTCATACAACGCACAAAATGAAGGATTAATAACATACTCCATCCCATGCCCCTGCCAGCCAGCCAGGACCAAAAAGAGATAGCAACGGTTGAGAAGAGAAGAGCCTCATACAACTTTTGTCTGCCACGTCGCACATCGTAAAAATTTTCATTTTGAACCCAAACATGGTTGGCTATTTTTGTCGTTTTCTCCATGTGACATTTTTTTTCTGTACAAGTTGCGATAAAAAGAGTACATGTGATTAACAATATAATGCGATAGAAGTGAATCCGAGAATGATAGCAGTACCAGTGAAAGCAAAGAGCCCTCTCTCTTTAAACACAACATTAGCCGCATACATTGCCACCTCCGACGTAATCTTCTTGCCATCCTTTACTACACCTCGACGGCGTTGTCCGGCAAATGCTAGCAGTACGAGCACCGTAATCCACGTTATTACGGTGGTTCGTACTGCTAGAACAATTACTACTGTTCCCACAAGAAGAGCCGCAGCTGCACAGCCAACTAGAACAAGTGGGATAAATGAGGAAAGAATGATAGTTGCTGAGAAAGACATCAATAGGATCAAAACTAAGAAATGTTTGGTGGTTATTGTGACATTCATCTTTTGTTTTCCTTGAGATTGACAGAATGATTATTTGATGAAGAGATTATAATTAGGAAGTTTCGACTTTTTGGGAGGAAAAGGAGATTGATTTTGAAGAAGGAACAGTGAAGATGTGTGTCTGTTAAATTTAAATCATGAAGGAAGAGCTTTCCTTGGGAAAATCAAAACCAATTCATTGATAGGATTTGGTGTGGAAATAGGGAATTGTAAGGCATGTGGTCGCACATGGGATTGGCAAATTATTAGCACCAACTGCCAAGTCGGTAGTATCTGTTTTTTTTTTCGGGGACTAACGTTTGATATCCGCGTTGGGCTTTGATTAGTCATACTGCGTAAGGTCTAATTAAAGGGGAAGTGTTTTCTACGCAGACTTTTTTTATGCCCAGACTCAAACTCAAAACCTCTAAATAAGAATAGAGGAATTCTATCCATGCCACCACAACTTCTGTTAGTGATGTTTTCTATCTTCATTTTTACTTTTTAATGAAAGAGGCATAAGTTTGGATAACATTATCTGCGTTTTAATATGTACTTCGAAAGGAATTATGACAAATATAAGATAGAAACTAGTTTTCTTTATAAAACTTGTCCGTGTTAGATACTCTATGAAGTTAAGTCTAAAGTTGATTATAAAGTTGGGTAACATAGAGTACTATACTAGAGAAAATGGGATACATTTTGAACATAAGAAAATTAGTAGTACTAATAATTTAAACATACAGAACCCAAAAAAAGAAAGAAAAAAACAGAGCTTTGGAGCTAGCTCCATATGGCACGGAAGGGGAACCCTTACCCACTTGAATTGCGGTGAACCAAAATTCTTTTTGTCTTTTTGTTGGATTCATCCTCTATAGGTAATTTAAGTTCGCCAGGTTCATTGTATCACATACCAAACCGCCAGTCGACCAATTCAGTGGTAATATATTCTCTGCGGAATACTTAAAAAAAAATAGACATCGCTGCGTATTTGAAGTAATTTAAACGTTAAGTGGTCGTTTGATGCATGGCCAAAATTATTCCGAGATTATAATCCCGAAATTAATTTATCCCATATTTTGAGACTATTTTATACCATGAGACTATTTTATACCATCTAGGAGATGGTATAACATAGTAAGTGGAATAACAAGACATATTCCAATTTATTCTATGGGATGTATTTTATACTTTGTTTAGTATAAGGTATAAATTTATCCTAAAATAAATTGATACCTTTTACCAAATATGATATAAAAAATTAGTGCTGAAATATCCCATCTTATACCATACACCAAACGACCCCTAACTGTTTTCATTTTACATTCAAGGCCATGCTTTTAGTTATAAAAATTTCATAGCATATATAAGATTGATCCCAACTTATAAAAGGATTGCTTGTGATACTTAATTTTCAATCGAACTATGCCATATAAATCAAAACAAAGTAACACTCGATAAATTTGTCCCAATAAAGCCAACAACTCATGAACTCTCTCTGTTTCTTGACGTTTTGGTTTCTTTCCCATCCTGCACTTTGTTTCACAGTCTAATTAAGGCATTTTAAGAGAAAGTAACTGCGAATTCTAACATAAGAAAATTGAATCTGACTTTTGTTAATCCGTATAAATTTGATTTGATAAATATATTCCATTTCTAGCCTTTTGTGTGGAGGAGATTCGTTTCGCCTATGTACACAACTCTCCTGAAATACTTACAACTACTCTCTCTCACACACTTCTCTATTTTTGTTTTTCTATTGATAATAATGGTGAGGAACAACGTAATACAAAGGCCTAACACTTCCATTTCCACAGTAAGGATAGTAAAGCTCCTCGCCGACCGGATAACCCAAAGCAGGCGAGTACGATCTACGCGCCACCGCATGCGACGGAGGCGACTTCAAGGTCGACGCTGGAAAATCGAAGCAAGACATTGGCGAAGACGGAGGAGAGATCTTTTTGGGCAAATTGATTGGAGATAATATGGCTCTAATCTTCATCTCTTTATTCGTCAATGTTGAAACTCTATCGTACTCTTCGATCATGTTTGCCAAGTCCTCGTCACAGGTAATCGATACCAAAACATCTAATTCTTCAGTTGGTAGCTTACACCTTAAATCCATAGACGATCCGCATAATTCTCCAAACTTCACTATCAATTCTGCATCAGTCAGCTTTTAATCAGATTCTAGAAAAGGTAACAAATACTTTCTTCCTCCCAATTCTCACGTGAGGGTGCTTGCTTGACAGTTTAAAAATAAAATAAATTTTTTAAAATTGGTGATTCAAAATGAAAAATTTTAAGTTAAATTATTATTCTTTCATGTTTCCATTGATGCGATACGGTTAGATCTCGAGAGTCGGAAAATAAAATCAATATGTCCTTTAAACATTTTAAATTATTAATTATTACGATTTATAATATTTATTATATAATTTTTAAATATATAAATTATTTTTTCAAAATACTTAAAAGACCGTATGTCAGAGTTCAGTGTCAAAATAAAGAAATATAATTATCGAAATTTGAACTGTATCACGTAAATTTTAAAGTTTAAATTGTATCACATAAATTAAGACAGATGTGTCATTTTGTAAAAGCAAATAGTATCACTTAAATTGAGACACATGGAGTAGTATTTAAAACGAAGCAAAATTGAAGTGATAACAAGAAGATGAATGTCTAAACAGACCTGAGAAAGAAATAGATCGATCAATTGAGAGGACTCTAGTAAAGCCGCCGATGTAACGGAGCTTGCCGTCGGAGCGACGAGGAAGAATTTTACCGCCGTAACTGTAGAAAAATTTAACAATTTCTGTAGAGTGAACCAAATTCCGATTCCGACTCATTCTCCGAATTTATTATTAGTACGAAGAAAGGAAGTGAAAACGAAAATGACAAGGAAGAACGGAAAAGAAACTTCTAGAGAAATGGAGAATATTTTGAGCGCTTTTAAGAGGGGAAGAGCTTAGATATATATACAATGTGAGGGTGTTTTGGGAAGTTAATTGGTGGGTCCAGTTAAGCTGTGATGAGTGTCTGGAGTTGATGAGGTGTTAGGCTCAGCATATAACACTTGGTGGAACAAGAAAGGCCCTGCTCGTAATTGTTGAAATTACCAACATACTGTCACCGAGTTTCTTGGGATTTGGCCCTACTTGTTTGGGCCACGAGTCTACAACGAATTTCCAATACAAAATCTCACGACGTATTTTATTTGAATACTGTTATTTAATATGCCCTCAATTTTTCAATTTTTTTGCATGTTTACTTATTTCGAAGTGTCTTTTCACATTTTACATACTTTTTCTGTCACAATTCATATATACAGTCTCCTTATTAGAATGTATAAAATAGAATGATGTTTAACTTAAAACTACATGTAGACATCCAATTTTCGTGGGACTCTATAAGATGAGTCTAATAATTAACAGGGTTTTTTGGAGGCTATTCTATCATAAATCCTAGCTCACACCTATATATAGGGACACATATTTTCTTAAAAAGACACCTCAAATATCCCATAAACTCATGAGTATTAAAAAAGAGTTTAATATGTGGCTGCATATTTCTTGACAATCAAATATTTCAAGAAGAGATACATAATATCATTTCATGGAGATCAAATACATCCCAAGAAAGTCAACACCTATCCAAATCCAAATCATCCGTTCGAGAAATACGCTATGGAGAATATTTAGGAGAAAAGAATCAAGGGAATATACAGATTGTACTCACAATCTTGATAAATGAAATTATTCTTTTTATTTATTTTGTGATTGTAGTTTATTTTCCTTGTATCTTGAGAAAATTTATTGCAAATTTGAGACCACAAGTTTCAAAAATCTTCTTTTTTTGGAAAAAGCCCTGTGCTTAGTCAAACTATATCGTATAATTTGGGACGGATATTTTAGTTAAAATTAAAACATTAGGCAAAATAATTGACCTTCAATCCATATATGCATGACTTCAAGGAAAATGCTTGAATATCAAGTAAAAAGTAATTTTTGAACTTTAGTCTTGTTCACAAAATTAGATTGAAAATATTTATTTACATACTATAGACATGACTTAAATAGAGATCGCAAAATCGGCCATCTGTGCAGTTTATCTCAAAATCGACCACTTTCTTCTTTTTGCTTCTTTTCATCTGTTGATAATACATGGGAGAATAACTTAAATCAATTTTATTTTCATTAAAAGTGATGCAAACTTGCTTGATGGTGCTCGGCACAGGATGAATATTTTTTAAGCTAATCGCATAGCGAGGGATTAATTTAGACGTAGTAGTTTTAAAAGTCTCTTTTTTTCCTCTATAAGTCTAATCTATATATAAAAGTGTCTGTTTTTTACCTTCATTTATCTACATAATTTATTAAGTAATAAGATTAGCAAAAGCCTCATAAATTAAAATATCTCTTTACAATAGTTTAACCCACGTAGCAATAAAGCACAATTAGTCTTCTGCTTCAGCCCACGTTATAGTAATATTAATTGATACATTAAATTTGTTTGCACTAAAGTCCTGAAGCCGTTTTTCATCACAATTCATTTTTTTATTACTTAACTTTTCCTCTCCTGCATAATTACTTATTTATGTAAAGTTTTGAATAGGATAAACTTGGAAACGGTGAAATATGGAAGGTCCGCATTTATAATACCTTTAATTCTCATTAAAAAAAATTACTCTACCTTCTCTTTAAATTTACACACCCAACCAAATTCTTTAAGCTTGCCTATTGTTTCGTATCTCTTTTCATTTTCGATTTTCTAAAGTTGCTAGCAGAGTGGAAAGCATCGTGCCCTCTCTGAAGATATAATTACTAAGGCATAATTTTCAGTCTTTTCCTTCAATATATTCATAGACTTATCAGTTTGATTACTCATTATTGTAGTTATTTTATAGAACTGTCTTATTGTATATTTGCAATTGGATTTTCTATGATGTTGCTTATTGAGATTCTTTAGTCATTTAATATTGTAAAGTTTCTCCATCATAATAAAATGCGTCTGTTTCTCACATATTCTGTAAACATTTTCTAAAAGGGTTTTATAATATAGCATGACCATTCCATTTAATGCTTTAAAGTGTAGATTGAATAGTCAATTGAACTTCAAGGAGAGTGTTGATTTTTAAATTTACATACACACACCACCAGATTCTTTAAGCTATAGTATCGATCGCTTCGTCTTTTTTTTTCGTTTTCTTTTGCACATTTTAGTAATGTTGTTTGGAACCTGCATTTTTCATTTTATACACATTGTCATGCTTCTTTTTTTCTAAAGGTTCCAACATCTACTCAAATTCTACCTCCACTTTCCTGTATTTTAATATTCATATTATTAGCGACAAAAGCAGGAGATTGCATTGAAAGTCTGATTCGACTTGATTTTGGCTATTTGGATGAGGAGAGACAAAAGCATGTGTGTAGATTGACAGTTTGGTACTTTGGTTTGGTTATTTGAATGAGGAGAAAGTTGATTGCTTAACTCATGAATTAAGTTAATCATTTGAGGACAAATTCTAATGAGCTTTTTTCTCATTAATTGGGTGCTGAATTTTGGTATTTTACATAGAAACTGAATTTAATTAAGCAAGATTTTCTGTATATAAGGATTTTCTAAGACCATGTGTCAACTAACAGGTGACAATGTAAATAATAATTCCTTGAATGTTCAAAGTATTAATAAAATATTTTAGAGCATTGTATTATGACTTTAGAAAGAAAAAAATTGTCTTTTGTAATTGTTCCATGTGATATCAGATAATTTCCTTCATTTCATGTGTGTTTGAAGCTTATATTTCTTTAGTTCAAAATAAAGCCTTATTTGAACTTTGTTTTTCTCCGGATAGCGTTGACCTGTTTTCTTAGACAAAATACAATCGTTAGTGCATATATAAGAGGTTCGAAATTTAGATATTTAAATGCACTTACAAGTTAAAATTTCACCAACTGTAGAAATTTATCTAATTGCAGGTAATATGTTGATTTAACTCAATGTTTAAAAATTTAAGATTTGCAAAATACAGGTGAAGTTAAAATTATAAACTTTATCTGTTGCAAGAAAAATAAAAAAAATAGCTTTTAGTGTTTGCAGAACACACTTGTTGTTATTTTTTATATTTGAGTACCATTAAGAGATTGAATCATAAAATCAATCAGGTTTTTATAACCGCCCGAAGCGCGAATAAATTCATTAGTTATGTATAACACTAACAAACAAGGCAACAACCATTTATCAACGCCAAAGAATATAGAAATATAGTAATTAACATTGCTTTCCACCAATTATGCTTTAACAAAGTAAGAATTATTTTTATTTTTTTGTGGAAAAGTGTCACAAGTTCAGCTCGTCGGTGTATGTCTTTAAATGCTTTCAGTTTTGATATACGATCTGTTTTAGTTAGAACTTAAAAGGCACGAATCAACAATTAAAATGCACGTATTGGCTTTATTTTGCAAAAGATAAATCAAATACATAACCTCTTGCTTATTTTGTTTTCCTCTTTTATTTTTGTTGTTGGTGTTTCAAGAATCCCTATTCAACAGGCCAAGCGAAAGGAAGCTTCAAAAATAGTACTAGTGATTAGTAGGTCCATAATTTATAGATTCTTTCTTTCACTTAATCATCAGTCACTTCCCAACTCTTGAAAGAAACCATAATGTAGGATACTGAATGTGGCAAATGCTCTAGTTATTCTTAGTATACAAAGTTGTTTTATTTTTAATTTTAGTGTCAGTCCATTAATCATATTATTTGCATTGCAATGGCGTGACCAAGTCCTTTTGACTAAATTGGAAACCGTTTGATGGGACCAAATTGCCAATATCTTTCAATTAGACTGTTCAATTTTGCTTGTTGAAGAGGTACTTCATAAATTAGACCTTTTCCATGAAGGTGGGAATAGATTGAATATTTGACCAGACCAATAAAGTCATCATTTGAAATGGTTCTATGATTCAAAATTAATGTGGCGCAATTGTTCAATACAACCTGTTGTAAAATTAAACTTACTTGTCTTATTCTTTTGGATTACTAATCCAAGTTGCTATGATTAGTTACTAACAATCATCTTCCAAGTGATACGATAGTGTTAAATTTTTTATACGATCATATATAAAAATGCTTGTTAATTAGGTGTTGCATCTATGGGAATACTAATAGAGTAAATTTAAAGACAGATGCAGTCGTACTAAAAAATGTGAACTCATTTAACTTGTACAGTAATATGACTAATTGTATTTACCATCGGACTTTGGGAAGTACAAATGATATAAGGCCATAGTATCAACTCTAATAAATTCTGGGAATGGCCCATGGTGGTCAGTGGTCACGACAACGAGCAAATGAACTAAAGGATATTGTCAACAGGGCATGGCCAACTGCAAAATTTCTGGCTTCAAATTCAGAGACTCAGAACTTACACAACCATACTATGCACGTAACACTTACATTGAGTTCATGCACATTTAAAATCAGATAAGAAAGATCGATGAAATTCATGCACATATCTGAGTAGCCTGAAGTAAAGCATACCTTATAAGCATGGGACAGAGATGGGATCGATGATATTTGGCTTTCCTAGTGGCTTTCTTATTATTCGAAATTGAAATGTTTATCTCTTTGTCCCCTTCCTTGCTTTATATAGATCACATTCACATAAACTAATAGGCATGCACAAGACAATCTATAGTAAAACGAGAGAGAGGTCGCACCAGACAGAGACTTGTAAGGGAATATATGGAGTATAAATGTATAATAATACAAAAAAGTGACCTCCACTAGAAATAGTGTTTTATATAACTAAATTATAAGTGGCAGATGATGGATAATAATGGTGAGTGACAAAATGCTCAATACCTTATACTTCTAATATATTGTACTACTAAATTTTATCAGGGATGGCAAAGGTACAGGTTGGGTGAAGTGTGACTAATTTTAACTCATGAAATTAATTACTCTCTATTACGGTGTAGGTAACAAGAACGGATTTAAGAGTATATACTTACAGTGTCATGAATTTTTACACCTTCGACGTGATTACATTATTGTAGAAGATTAATTACTATTTATTTTAGGTAACAATCAATGTTATTCAATAGAGTTATCCGCAATTACTTTTTAAAAATGATTTGATTAATTGTGAAAATACTTATTTACATTTTCAGTTGATAGAGCTTAAACATCAACTACATATAGTCATGTAATAAACTACTAAAGTAAGGCAAAATAGTCTGAGTTTGGGGAGTCGAAATTTCTGTGAGAATGATGGGTTCTATACGAGTAGTTGCCCAATATTTTATCGATTTCATGTGAGATTACTGTTTCGTGAAATTTTATCGATTAGGGAGTTAATAGGCGATGATTTTTTTTTAATATGATGGAGCTTTTCCTATTGGGAATTGGGATACTTTCCAAAAAATTAATTATCTTCATCTTGCAAGAAATTATACATTATTTTTTCTATAAAGAATAAAAAACCCCAGAAAAGCAAGCTCCATTTATTAATCGATTTCTCAGTTGAATGGGAGTAAATCTTAGCACAAATCTTATTTGCTTTTATTGCACTTCTGTCTTGAAGACTGCTTAGTAGTCAGCTAAGTTGCGCAACGGGCAAACATATCCCCACATCGGAACTACAACACATAAGTTTCAGCTTTATAAGGCTCCATCTCTCAACGAATGTGCACGACCTTACTTGAACAGGATCTGTTCTATAGGCTCGTACCACTATATCCGTGAGTTCTAAGGAGACAGGAAACCAAGTCTGGTTGATGAGGCAAAGCCATGTGACCAGAGCGTGATTAACAGCCTTCCACGGCTCCTGGAGGTGTGGTGCAGCAGATGATCGTTCTCAGACCTATTCACAGGCTTGAGATGGTCCCATGGCTGTCTGACAGATTCCCTCTTTTTTTGTTTTCTTAAATTGAGACAGGGTAAGGCAGTGTACGATAGACCCTCGTGGTTCGGCCCTTCCTCAGATCCGCGTATAGCGGGAGCTTAGTGCATTGAGCTGTTTTTTTTTGTTTTTTTTTATTTTATACATAGCTTAAATTGAGAATCTGGCCTTGCTCCAAATTGAATCTTATGTCCATTAACCTGTTTGTTTATGTTGAATGCCTTTCATGGATTCCTTTTCTTAGCCTCTTTAAATCTCCAATTGCTAGTCACTAATGTGTTGGATACTATCAGAATATGGTAGATTATTGATGAGGCAGTTTTCAATTCAAAGGACAATTCGTTAGGCCAGAGTATAAGATGGTTGATGATGCTACTGAGTATCAGAAAAAGAGCTGGCCTTTCATCGCAATTTCTCCGGTCCATATGCTGCAAAACTCGAAAACGTCTTGACAAAATGAAAGGTTTGCACTTTACTGACCTCAAGTAGCACTTCATTAAAGGGCCTATTAGATAAAATCCTGTGTGGCAAACACTTTCTGTTCTACATGATTAACAATAATATTTGGAAAGGCAGATCATAAGAAAATAAAAGAGAAAGCAACAATTTGAAATTGACTTGCACTATCAGAACATTATAATATGGTCCAAGAAAAGTTTCCCACTTGAAAAAAGGTTTATTTCCAATTTCAAGTCAGTCCCAGAGGAGAATACAAGGGCAGTTTGCTAATAAGGAGGAAAAAAAAAGTTTATTTTACAAAAAGGCACAGTTGATATACATTTGGAATGTGACATGTCCAAGAACCCTATAGATATTGACAAAAAAAAATTATAAAACTTTTCCATTTTGTTGGTGTCATTGATAGCAACGACCATTATTCTTTTCTTCATTATCTGCTAAATTCTTTAAGCATTTACTCTTGTTTCCTTCTTCTACAATTTCCCCATTTTGGACTATAACTATTAGGAAGTGAAGAAAGTTGAAAACTGAGACGAGGGGTCAGAACTGAGAACAACTAGCATCATTATTACTGGCTATATTCAACATTTAGAAAGAGATGTCTGTGGAAATCGAAGAGATCGGAGAGGATAGCAAGAGTACTACAATAAACAGCATAGATGCAGATATTAAAGATGTTTATGTAGCTGTTGGCAAAAATGACTTGCATGTTCTTCAATGGGCACTTGATCATGCTATTTCCCCCCGTTTTCGCATCTGCCTCGTGCACATTTTTCCTCTCATTAACTACATCCCTACACCAGGTAACTAATACTCTTGGCAAGGACTTCGATTTGCTATCTGTTTTGCCACTTTTTGTTCTTTTCAGTTTTTGATTCATCTAGCTTTACCTATGTCACAAACAAGCCGGTATATTTAAGACATCACATCAGGGAATGTCGATTTATTCATAAAATCAGGGAATTTAAGAACATGAAAAGTATGTTGAATATATTGGTTCAATTCTCTTGTTTCTGCAGCTGCCTCTGAAATATGCAGATCAACCCATGGATACTAAATTCTTATTTCTCAAAGTTACTACTAATAAATAGTATGCTCTATTCTCTCAAGATAAGTTAAAACACAACATGGTGCTTCTGAACTTTGTAGCAGCTAAAGAAAAAAACTCAAATTTCCTTGACAAGAATCCTAGAAGTCTTTAATCAGTTAAAAGGTAGTTCAGAGGTGAATAATTTCCCTGTAGATTGCCCCAAGTGCATTTTTTGAATACTTTCTAGGAACAAATAGAGGGAAGCCTTAGATCATCGGTAAAGTTGGATCAAACATATAAATTATGGGTTCAAGCTGTAGAATCAGCCACTGACAAGTGCGGTTAGGTGCTTATATTACACCCCCTTGGGGTGCTGCCCTTCCACGGACCCTACATGAATGTGGGATCCGTGCACCGGGCCGCCCTTTTTCTTTATGAACAAGGGGGAATTTGATAGGAAAAAAAAAAATGAAACGGATACTTGCATCAGGATAGACTGCTTACACTACACCCCCTTGGGATGCGACGCTTCCCTCAATTCTGTGTGAACGAGGGACACTTTGTGTCCCGAGCTACCCCTTTTTTCTAGGAACTATAGGAAATGAAACGTCTTGCTAAAGAACGTTGCTAAGTTTTTAAATTCTGTATGATAGTTGGGAAGTTATCAAGAAGCCAATTGAGCCAAGAGCAAGTGCAAGTCTACATCAATGAAGAGAATAACAGGAGGAAGAATCTCTTGGAGAAATACATTCGCCTATGCAACGATGCCAAAGTAGGTGCAAGTCTGTATCCATCGGAAACTTCACATCCAAAATACAAAAAACTTTGTAAGATGACGTTTCTTGATTTATTTTGACGGCTAGGTACCTGTTGATACTATGCTTGTGGAGAGCAATTCACCAGCCAAAGCATTACTTGACCTTATTCCTATTGTCCATATTACCAGCCTTGTCATTGGAATTAGACCATCGCGTTCCACAAGGTAACCATTGTTAAATAAATTACGCAACATGAAATTTATCAAGGTTCAAGATTGCTATACTGCAAGTGTTTATCCATTTCAGGCGAGCGAGGAAGGGACGAGATATAGGAGAGTATGTTAAAAAGAATGCACCAGAATTCTGTGAGGTTAAAGTTGTTGGCCAAGTGCAGAAGCCAAAAGAGAGTTTTAATCGAGCGCAGCCTGAGATTGGAAGAAATTCTGAAAGGAATTTCCTTGAATGCATATGCTTTTCTGGCAAGTTCTACTGATATGTTGGAAGCAAGAATGTGATAATTTTTTAACATGAATAAACTTGTCCCATCTGTTAGAAAATTGTGCTATATATGCTACTGACTTTGGTATAACTTTCACAAAACTGATATTTCAATGTCAGATGCTACATGTGTTTGATCTGCACTTTAAATGTATTTTCCCTTTCTTGAAAGCATCTCAACAATTGTCCTTAAAAAAAGTGTAGCCCGGTCTGACAAAGCATTCCGCGTTAGCAGGTCTGGAGATGCACAAAGCTTCTCAAGAATTGTCTTATTTTCAATAAAAATGGAACATTTTATGTACCATCCGTCATCAATTTACATTTTACTTCTTATGGCTCCAATTGGATATCTACATTTTCTTGACTCTACAAGAATGTCGATCCCTATTAGGAAAGAAAAACAATACATCTTATACATCACAATACTAGTTATCATAAAATTCGAGATTAAGGACTGTTCGAAAACGTATAATACAACGATTAAAGGCTAAAACAGTAGCGAATTAAGTATTTTATTCAACTATTTCCTCAATAGATGCTTGACACAGCATATCAAAATCTTTATCAGCATACTTAGCAATTTTTCGACTAAACTTGATTTTTTTTTAAATATGACATAAGGAGAATGACTAAGTGACATTCATATTACACTACAGCAAATCAAAAATTTCTTGAACCCAAAATCAGTACAAGTCAAAAATCTTTCCTTGCCTCGGAAGAAATATCCACTTGCCATTAGACCATTCTTGATGAAATCTCAACACATCAGGAGGATATGCAATTTCATCCCCAGTTGTAGGAAAATACACGTCGTACTTTTGTCCAATTTTCCCCGTGATAAGCCCGAACCACCAACCATCGTTGTCAAACACATCAATCATATTGTACAGACGGACGTTATTTTTTAGCATTATTTCATGTGGATCAGGTGGCAAAGGGCGGACCTCAGAGACAGTAACAATTTCCTCTAGTGGCGCGGATTGATCATTGGTCAATAAAGTTTTGTACTTGACTTTGTAATGATAAGCGCCAATGGAAGAAACAATAGTTGCTGTGTAGTAAGAACCTATGAAGCCATATTCTTGACTTGCCACTTCAACTTCATCACCCTTTTGGAATGTTTTTGTTGTTTGTTGTTTCTTGAATGCTATTGATTTTATTGCCTTTGACATCATATCAATTCTTGATTGGTGCTGTTCCTCTAAATGAGCCATTGCAAACTTTATTGGAGATTGATTCAATTGAATGAGAAAAGTGAGGAACATTGAGGCTTTTGCTAGTGAATTTATAGGAACAGAATTTGGTTTCCTTAAGTGACTGGGAATGGGATTATGGTAATTGTTCTCGTGTTTTCTTTTGGTTTCCTTAAATGTCTGAGAATTGGATTTTCCAATTTTTATTTTCCTGAAAGGCCTAATTAACTTACGTAAATTATTAGGGACTTGAACTAGCGAGGCAAGAAAAATCTCATATCTTACTTTTAAAACGAGACCACGTGTCATGACATGAGATGGACCATAGTCCAAATTAAATACCTTAGTAATGTTTTGCTTGTCTAAATTCAAATTAGCTTTTCTTTTGCAAAAATGTAAAACATTTAAAAAAAAAAATAGAAAAACTAACGAGAGAGTATTTTAGTTTATTCTTTTACAGATGGATTTTGTGTTTTATTTCATATGGACAACGCGTTGTAATTACTAATAATACTTCTGCAATTATGAACTCTTTAAAACTTCATTTATTCCAACGCTAGTCATTCTTTTGGAGCTAACATAACCAACCCTTTTAACATGCCTCGAGATGAAGCGAATGAAACTAATTCTTAAATTTTTGTTTTTGATCATATAATTACCGTCAAAATAAGAGAAAAAAAGTGTCCTTAAAACCATTGAATTACTAGATATTTTATCCTCCTACAAAAACCGACACAATATTATTGAGTCATTCGGCCTGAATAATACAGAGAAAACACATAGAAACCTCCCTGAACTGTGATCTCATTTTCAAAAAGGCAACTTTCTTGCATCAAGTCCCCATTCGTTACTCTGAACTAATTCGAAGTGGAATTAATATTCGTAGAACTTACTTTTTAAAAAAGAATTAAAATCGTTGAAAAAAGAAAAAGAGAAACAATGTGTCATGTCCCTGATAAAGGCCCAAGCCCATATCTAACTGCTAACAGATCTGTCAAAACCCTAGGCCCAACCCACCAATCTCCCATCTATAAATTTTTACAAACCCTAACCACACCATCCCTTCACTACCATTCTTCCCTTTTCCCCTTCCCCCATTTTCGCCACCCCAAAAATGACAACGAGATTCAAGAAAAACCGTAAGAAACGTGGCCACGTCAGTGCCGGACATGGTCGTATTGGCAAACACAGAAAACATCCAGGTGGACGTGGTAACGCTGGTGGTATGCATCATCATCGTATCCTTTTCGACAAATACCATCCTGGTTATTTCGGTAAAGTTGGTATGCGTTATTTCCACAAACTTCGTAACAAATTTTATTGCCCAACTGTTAACATTGACAAACTATGGTCACTACTTCCACAAGAAGTGAAAGACAAGGTGCAAGCTAATAAAGGTGGTGCTGCTCCTTTGATTGATGTTACACAGTTTGGGTATTTTAAGGTTTTGGGTAAAGGTGTTTTGCCTACAGGACAACCTGTTGTTGTGAAAGCTAAGTTGGTGAGTAAGAATGCTGAGAAGAAGATTAAAGAAGCTGGTGGTGCTGTTGTTCTTACTGCTTAGGTGTTTTTTTTTGTTGAAGTTAATGTTTTTGATTAGTTTAATGGAGATTTGAACTTGGGATTATTATTACTTGTTTGATGAAGTACTTTTGATATGTTGAAGGTTAATGAGATCTTGCCCGTCAAAGCACCTATTGATAGAAATTGGTACTATATTATTTTGCTTGTCCTTTGAATGCATTTGGTACTGCTAGGTTTATAATCTGTTTCATGCTATTTGTGAATGATAATTATGCTTAGTTTGTGTTAATGATATTGCTCTTGCTAGTGTTTACGTGTTCTGTTGTTTAAGTTCAATAGATATGAGGTAGCTCTATCCTGAATTGGTTGTCTTTTTCGCCTAGGTTCATTTTTATTAGTTGAACTATAAGACTAATACTATGAGAATGTGTTTTCTTTTGTCAAATTGATGTTTCCAACTTTGTAAGAATTTTTTTGGTATTGTTTTATTAACATGGTGTCTAAGTGGTGTTAATTCAGAGGGATGGGGCTTTAAGTAGTTCAAGATGTAGGAAATGTGATTTTAGTGTTCAGGTGCCTGGTGATATGTGCGTAACAGCTCAAACACGAAACTAGAATTGGATACCTCATTTCTTGCTCTGCTCATTTGTTGCAACGTGTAGAGTTGGTTTGCAGTGTTGGGATTTTCCTAAGAGAATGTGTTCAATGTATAGGGAGTTACAACTTATTGTGGGAAGAATCAAATAGATGGAGTAATGCTGGGTTGAGAATGTGTCCTAGCCATAGCTGTAGTGGCTCTGTACGTGAAATTTTAAGGTTTTTTGGATTGCAAGGAAGCGACTGACCATGCTTTGGATTGGTAGGAAGAGACTGACCATGTAGACTAGAGGAAGTAGCGGAGAGTAAGACATGTTTTTTTTTGATTGGTCTTGGGACTCTTGCGGATTAAGTTGAAGCTTCAGGTGTTCATGATCTGATGAGAGTGGCTATTGCTTTTCCTTTTCTTCTTTTTGAGAATCAAATTTAAGCTATGAGTTAAACTTGCTTTGTTTCTCATTATATTCCCCAAAGTTTTTTTTCTCCAATCTATTCTTGAAGATCAAGTTGGTCTTCCGTTTATCAGTAAAGAAAGTTAAGGTGTTTTAGATTCTCCTGTTGCATTCACCCTAGATTTTAGTTTGTACTCAGTTTAACTACATGTCCACTAAAAGGTGCATAGAACTAAATATGGATGAGGTTGTGCATCTCATTTTACATTTTCGCCTAATGTATCAATGGGAGGATATAGTTATGGTGTTCACTTGTTAGGCTAGTATTCTGTATCACATGGTATTGTTTGTATCTCTTGGTTCTCTTGAAATAGCGGTCGATTGGTTTTTATCTTTGCATGTTAGGAGGTGACTTCGTACTAGAATATGAGTCTATTGTACGTAGCTGAGTCTCAGTTTTCTCAAAGTATCTCAACTGTAACTTTCCCAATCCAATTTTATTGAGAGCTCTGCTATTTTACTTGCGCTTGTTTAAAAGTTTTTACTTCTTTATTTGACTGACTTTTTGTTCTTCTTAGTTTAAGCCAACACTTGAATATTTTTTTTGTTTGTGCCAAAATATTTAATCAAGAGAGAATATATATTTATATAACATCATGAAGATATAATTTTCTCCGAGGGTAATGAAATCTGCTCGCACAGAGCATCAGATTGGGCTTTTTTATTCTTCATATGGCCATAATGACCTTGCTCCTATCCCTTCAAAAGCACTGGTCTTTAATTTTTGTACCTCAAATTTGAAATTTTTAGTTTTTGTCCTTTGCCTAAAAACTCATGGGTTGGTTCGAATCCCGCTCAAACAAAAATAAAAATTTGCAAGGTAGAGGTTTAGATTCGCTAGCCAGAGTTTGTATCGGGCATAGTTTCCCTTATACTTGAAGGGTAGAGTTTCCCTTATAGTTGAAGGGCAGAGTTTGAAGGCAAATTATGCTTGATGGCTTGTAAAATTATACTTGAGGCAGAACTTTGGCTTGCAAAATTTTGCCTGCAGGGAGAGTTTGCAGACAAATTATGTCTAAAGCTTAACTTTGGCTTGCAAAACTATGTCTGAGGCCTAACTTTGGCTTGTAAAACTCTGCCTGCAATTATGCCTAATGGCTTGTAAAATTATGCCCGAGGTTTAACTTTGGCTTGCAAAACTATGTCTGAGGTCTAACTTTGGCTTGCAAAACTCTGCCATTTCAAAATTCTTTTTGAGGTCTAATTTTTGCCTGAATAGGCCTAACTTTGCTACTACACTCTGCCTTACGATTTTTATTTTTATTTTTACTAAGTCGGAATTTGAACCCCAAACCTCGTGGTATTAGGCGAAGGGTAAAAATTAAAGATCACTAATTTGTTCGGCAAAAATGAAAGAACACCCCAAAATAAAGGCATTTCTGTGAATTGCGTGGAAAAAGAAATGGAAATTTATCTCTGCATTAGGGCAATTTGCAGGATTGTCCTTCGCTGGGGTGGTCTTTAATTTTTGTCCCTCAAAATGGTGGTCTTTAACCTTTGTCCTTCGGGGAGAATTTAAGGCAAAATTTGGGCCTTACAGGCAGAATTTGCACATGGTTAGATTTTGCAAATTTCTGCCTTGTGTGGCTAGATTTGCAAAGTTTTGCCTTAAGGCAGAATTTGCATGGACATAATTCTGCCTTGCGAAATTTCATTTTGCGATTTTTTTTAATTTTACTGAGCTGGGGTTTGAACCCACAACCTCGGGGGTATTAAGCGAAGGTACAAAACTTACAGACAAATTTGAAGGCCAAAAATTAAAGACCACCTCAAATGAAGGCCAATCCGCGCAAAAAAAAGTCTGCATTGCAACTTAGCCCAATAAGTTGCATGAAAAAGCCCAACTTATAACTTATAGTTATTGGCACCTTGTAACCAATATTCATATTTTAATTTTATATTTTGTATATTTTATAGCCAGACTAGAATGTCAATTTTCTAGGCTTTAGTTCAAATTTGTGCCGATATTAGTTGGGGTTGTATAATATAGGTATCAATATCCCAAAATAAGTTTCTCAATAAAGCAATAACTCATGTTTTCAATTGAAAAAGCTCCAGTTCTGTATCATTTTCTGGCCAAATTTAACGTTTTCTACTTGTAATATTTGTCACATGCGGTAGAATCCAGAAACCCAAAATACAAACAGTGATAAAGTGAGTCTGATATGTTTTCTTTCTTATGAATTCGAAACAAGAATCTAAATTGTTTTGTGTAAGCATGTCAAGGTTTCTTCCTTACAAATTGACAGGGGCAATTCCCTTCTTTTGGGGTGGTCTTTAAATTTTGCCCTTCGACTAAAATTCATAGGTTCCAGGTTCGAACCCACATGTAGTCAAAATTTTAAAAAAATTTCGTAAGACAGAGTTTAAATTTCGCTATCTCGACACCATACACTTGTGAAGGAATTCAAAGTTATGGGACCGCATACTTATACCAAATCGCCCATAAGGCATAAGTATCTGGGTCCGACATAACTTTGATAATTAAACCGCAAGTTTTTATGCGATCGACATAAAAGTTTGCCCATTAAAAGTATACCCCCATAAGCGCATAAATTTGTGAGTGAATTACCAAAGTTATCTGGGACCGTATACTTATGCCTTGTATGAACTTAGCATAAGTATCGGTCGGCATAACTTTGATAATTCCTTCACAAGTTTATCTTGGTCAGGCATAAAAGTTTGCCCCCCAAGATAAACTTGTGAAGGAATTGTCAAAGTTATGCCGGACTTGGCATACTTATGCCAAGTTTGCCCATAAGGCATGAGTATGCCGGATCCGGCATAAAATTTGTAATTCCTTAACAAGAGTATGCCGGGTCCGATATACACGCGACCCAAATCTTGCCTTGCAATTTTTTTTTTAATTTATGCTTGAGCGGGGGTTCGAATTCAGAACCTCATGATTTCTGTGTGAAAGCTCAAAGTTGCAATGCGAAAGGCAAAAATTAAAGACCAGCAGTATGAGAGGCATAATTTAAAGACCACAAATATGAGGGACAAAATTTAAAAGCCCCAAAAGAAGGGCAATCCGCGCAAAAAAATGAATTTGACAGTCTGTTGGACTCCGTTTTACCGTTTATGTAATCTAATACTAAAAATGTGCTGGCTCCTGCTGTATTTCATCTTTATCCAGTGTTTGGAGCTCTTTTGCCACTTCTCTAATCAAATTCGTTTGCTTTTACATTCCAAAAACCAAAATTAAAGAACAGAAAACAAGGTGAAAAATAGCTGTTTTGTTCTTTTAAGCCACTAAGGTGGCTTGTATTTTATTAAACGTAAAAAAAAAATAGCAAACAAAAGCCGAGGCATGACAATCGGCCTTACTTCAGTAAATTTGAAAATAGGTATGTACAGTTAATTCGCACGAATTAAAATATGTTAAGAAACTGTGGAAGTGTATGGGAAGACCGCGACAAAAGAAGAGGAAAGGTGTTTAAAGATTTAAGGACTATTAAATATTACTAGCTTTAGCGTACGTGCGTTGCACGTGTCAATAAATTAAAAAAAATTATACGAAAAGAATAAATATGTAAAATAGAAATGAACGTTAATATTGAAGCAACGTTCATTTAAATGACAAAACCATTGTATTACAATTATGTTGTTAATTAGGAATACAATCGGAATACCTTCAGGATGTTATTTGCCAATTTGCTATACATAAACTACAAAAGAAACTTTACTATAATTATCATGGACGTAAAATAGTGAAATAAGCATAACTGCACTCTTGAATAAGATCAAAATAAGAGGCTAAATTGGTAATGTAAAAGTCGACAATGACAAAACCAGAGTGAGTTTTCAATTTTTTAACCAAATTGAAAAAATCTAATTCCAATCATTCGTTTGAGTTTAATTATCTTCTCCTATTTGCTATTTGATTATATCGAAATGTATCTAGACCCTTAATTTTTTCTTGGACACGTCTATAGTGAGTTGAAAAGCTTGGATGGAAAATTAGTTTAAAGAAAGGATTTATATATTGAAATAAGGAAAGATTTAAAAAGCAAAATTTTAGTTAATTCTAAAATACTAAATATTAGGAGTTCTTACATCTTCCAAATAAGGAAAGATTTAATAGTTATAACTATATTAGTTGTTAGTAAATTATTTTCTTAATATTTAGGACTTTAAAATAAGTAAAAAATTTATAATTTTTTTCTTATGTGAATTAATAATAATTACAAGGTATTAAGATATCAATCCTGGAATTTAAAACCTACGTACAAAATAATTTTACGTCCTATAATAATTACTTTATCCATGTTCCTCTTACTTCGTCTTTCCTTGTTCAGAAGATGTTCTAGCTTTCAAAGAATTCGTATTTTGGTTCCCTTTGTGAGTATAGTATTTAAGTTCACTATCTTAAAACAAACAAATAAGGAAAAGTAACATGAAAAAGTCCTAAATAGTAGGCTTGAGCAAAAGTAACATCGGAGGAATTACAATTATGTTAGGATTCATCCTTTTAACAATTTATTTAACATAAAAATTTAATTAATTTTGGGGTCCTAAATTTTAGGTACATAATTCAAATAAGGAAAGATTTAATGACAATATCTTGAATTTTCAAATTTTAAAATATTAGGAAAAATATTAAATGACTATTTTGTCTATTGTAGAGTATTTAAATGAAGGGCCAAAAGTTCAATCAACATTCTAAGACCCTTCGTGCTAGTTTCTGCATACGCAGGTTGCGCGTGTCCCCTATCTCAATGAGTAAAAACATTTTAAAAAAATCACATAAATATTACTCCCTCAGTCCCAATTTATACGATGTTGTTTGACTCGACATGGAGTTTAAGAAATAAAGGAAGACTTTTGAATCTTGTGGTCTAAAAAGAGCCAAAGATATTTGTGTGATTATAGATCATCTCGTTAAACATAAAAGATAAAGTTTAAAGTTAAATTGTTGCCAAATAAGGAAATGTGTCATTCTTTTTGGAACTGATTAAAAAGTAAAGTATGTCATAAATTGGGATAGAGGGAGTATATTAAAATGTATTTAAGTTATTAAATAAAACTTCAAGTTTGTGTTTATTATAAAAAATGCAAGTTCTTGAAAATGATGATTATTCATCATATATAACTAATAACATGTTTGGCCAAGCTTTTAAAATCAGTTTATTTCGAAAAACATTTTTTTCAAAAGCGTTTTAAAAAAAAGTACTTTTGGTGAAAAGTAGTTTGTGTTTGCCCAATTAATTTAAAAAACACTTTTGAGCAGCAATTAGTGTTTGGCCACGCTTTTTAAAAGTGCTTCAGAGTTTGTTTTTCTCAAATGTGCTTTTGGGCAAAAGCTATATTTTTTAGCGTCTGAAAAACTGCCTGCTACTCCCCAGAAGCACTTATTTTCTCTCAAAAGCTTGGCCAAACACCTTTAGTTTTAAAAATAAGCACTTAGTGAATAAAATAAGTACTTTTGAGAAAAAATAAGCTTGACCAAACAGGCTATAACTCAATGAGAAAAAGATTGTCTCATATACGGAAGCTCTCAATCGATCATTAGTCAATATATTCAACTTTGGGGTTACTTTTTAAGTCTTTCCTTATTTCAATTAGGTAAGAAGTCCTAATATTTTAAACTGCTAAATCAATTACAATATTACCTTATATAATTATTTAGTTCTTAAAGTACAATTCTATTTAAGTAGTAATATCTTGGATCATATTTATGGACAATTTGCTTTAGGTCCGTAAACATGTGTTTAGTTACCCTTCTTCATATTTAACATTCTTATGTTTACGTTTATTACAGCACATAGCAATTTTCTACTTTTCTTTTGTCTTTTTATGTGGTTTCTTGCATTCAACGTGATTTTTCTTTCTGCCTTTCTTTATTTATTTTAATTAATAATTTATGTTGCAGTTTATTGTAGAAGTCACGGGACTTTTGAAACTCTATGAAGTGTAGGATGATTGTTATCAATTGCTCTAATTGTGTAAGTGCATAGCTAAAAATCAACAAATTGGCAATGGTTCTCATATTTCTTGAAAATGAGCAATTTTCGATAGTACGATGACATATTTGAGCCTTTCCCGTAAATTAAATTTAATAATCATAATTTTAAGTCCTAAATATTAAGAAAAATAATTTAATGATAATTCATGGCTAACCTGAAATCAACTTTTGATGTGGAGCAATTGCAATATACACAAATTTTAAAGTGTTCTTGCTCGTCAGTTATAATCATGGTAACAATCAATTAAAACTAATCTTTAATTATGTAATTCATATATAATCTTAAAAGTTACTAACTAAAGAAATAAAGAAAGGCAGAAAGAAGATCATGAATGTAAGAAAACAACTTAAATACAACAACATACCCAGCGCAATTCATAAAGTAGAGTCTGAGAAGGGTTGAGTGTATACGGACTTACCCCTAAATTGGGAGACAGAGAGGTTATTTCTGATAAACCCTCGGCTCAAAGCATATTGTATTTAACATCGCCAAAAAAAAATGAATTTATTTGATAAGTTATTCCAAAAGAGATACACAATGAATGAGATAGTACTCCGACAACGAATGATATAACATGCAGTATAACCAAATCTAATTAAGTTATTTTATCACCTAAAGCCAGTATAGTTTTTGTAGGACTCACCTCACCACAAACATAATTGGGATCATTCCTATCAATGTGAGATTCACCACAGTATCCAGCAACTTCCCTACCCGCTTTTACCAAAGGCTGCATGCCTGCATCCTTCTATGCACCAATCAAAAACAAAATGATTATGTCACGACCCATTTTGGCTAAGTTGCGCGGGCACTTACCGGGCGCTTACCTTTCCCACCTCTGTAAGCGAACCCTCAACCCAACGGAAACATAAACATAAACATAAATAATTAATCAATTAAGCGGAAGAGAATAATCACGTAAGTCTTACAATAAAATATAATAGAATAGTGCGTAAAATAACGAAATACCCCCAGGGTCTGGTCTAAGCCGTACAAGAGCATCTAAGTGAAAATGCTCAGGTTATTTTCTGCCCTGGCAGTTTGCCTTAAAATGCTCATAATGTTTGATTCCGATGTCGGATTGATGAACAGTTTGTTGCGTTGAAAACTGGACTTCCTGAACTTCAACTTAGACTTTTGCTTTACTTCAAAACTCCTCATGTACTAAAAGATATTCTTTCTCCAAGTTGCACGAAAATTGTCCCCCATCTTTTTTTCAAAGTTCCAACAAACTTGATTTCTTTAATCCACTTGCCCTCCAATGCTTCCCTAACTTATTATATAAACTTAAACCCTCATAATCATAAGGTAGGCACGTACAATATCATATATCCTAGAAGGTACTCCAGTATCCACAATTACACAGCTAACACCTAACGGATCTCAACGTGCAAAACAACGAGGTGTAACAATAACAGTGTTTCATCAAGTATCAACTCACTCAATTCACGATTCCGGAACGATCATCGGATATCGGACTCTCACGTCACTCAAGTAAAAACCGAGCACAACTCATCACAGTGTTTCATCAAGTATCATCAAGGTATTAACAGTGTATCATGAATGGATGAGAATGCGTGAAATGCATGTCTCAACATCAAATAATCTGATTAATATCACGAGTACCAACATGAGTACGCCAACAACATATCAATGTCACAAGTACCAATATGTGTACGCCAATAATATATCAATGTCACAAGTACCAACATAGGTACGCCAGCAATATCAGTGTCACAAGTACCAACATGGGTACGCCAACAATAGCCTTGTCACAAGTACCATCATGGGTACACCAACAATATCAGGAAAGCCTACACAAGTCATATAGAACTCTATCCTCGCATCAACATCAAACCGTATGATACTACAATATCATAATCAAGATGGAACAACAGATTCCGATATCTACTAAAAGCACGTGGCATCAAGCCAACACAATAAAACAATCAAGTCACAACACAACGGGGTGGCTAGCCCCAATCACGCAACAGGGCCCAACCTAAGACAATATCCAACCCAACTTCATACCCAAAGGTTTACATGCTTTCTCCGATAATATCATCTAAATATATGCTTCGCTACATAAAGTCTCACCAAGGGTAGGCCATAACCTACCTAGATGGCCGAACGATAAACACCAACAATCAACTCGCCTTCGTCTCTTCATTTGAGCCTCGGATCGAAAGTCTGCGTATTCGAAATCTAGATTAGAAATCATAAAGATCGATACCTATATTTGCTATCATTCAAATTGGGTTCAAAACCAACCTAAAATTTAGGAAAACGGCGCCCACACGGGCAAAACGAGAAATTCGGGGGCAAAATATCAAATTAAGCACTATGTGATCATAACCCAACTACTAATTGCTAATTTAACTCAAAGATTGACCCAATTTCAAAATTCAAGCAAAACTCCCAATTTGGAGTATAAACCCTAACTCTTTGATTCAAGAATTCAACACTAATAATGAAAGATATATGATTAACAACCTTAGATTCATCAAAATCTAGCATAAACTCCATCGATTTCATCATTAATAGGCCTAGATATAAAATACATCAAAAACCACTTTTAATCTTCCATTACTAAGGTCTAACAAGGAAAGATAAATCCTTAAGATGATTAGGAACAATGAACTAGTAAGAAGGTTAGCAGAGCTTACCA